>NC_092424.1:1547731-1657731 GCF_036169615.1 Heliangelus exortis | reverse complement strand
ACTTTTCCTGTCAAAATGCTTGTGAAAATCTGGCTGCAAATTAGATTTGAGTACAATCACTGCCCCCCAAGCACTCCTTTTCATCTTGAGATAATGACTAAAATGTCACCAATGGGTAAAAAATATCTTTGTTATAAAAAGCATAATGTGTCTTTAGCATGCTTAAATTAAAATGTAATAAAGTGACTTTTCCTTTGGCACAGAAGAGTGGTAGCTCAGTGTTACTGCTGCACTCAGGGTGCAACAGCCCCCGGATAGGTGTATTCCTACTGCCATTCACCTGAAGCCCCACTGACTGTTGCCTCCAGTCACACTGGTGTTTTGTACCTGGCACCCATCACAGCCACTGACACCCACATCAACTCAAAAAGCCATTGAAATCCCATGGAGTTCCCTTCCCAGAGCATTTATGGGAAGAGGAAGCTCTATGAGGTGGAGAACATCTCTTTTCCTTACACCTTGTGCCTTCCAGCCCTGCTCACTCATTCCAGCCCAAAACTCAAGGAAAAAGCTTCAGTCAACAACCAGCAAAGCCTCCAGCACCTCTGCCACGTGGGCACCAACAACAACCCAGGGACCAGCAACCCATCAACAACCCCATGGAGCCAACTGGGATAAATGCTGACACCTCCCTTTGACCCCAGATAGAGCTGACTGAAACACTTGGGTAGAAAACTTTATTCAACAACAAAAAAAAAAAAAAAACAAACCAAAAAACCAACCCAACAAAAAGCCCCAAACTGTTTCAGCTGAAAGGAAATCCTTTCTAAATGAAGTCACATTAGCTGAGGTCTCACACCCCCCCTCTTCCACCTCCCCCTCCCCTGATAAGGTTTGGGAGAGGAAGGGAAGTTGTTCTGTCATCTTTTGAAACAAGATTTGCAAACCAGGACTGCCCCACGTTCGTTTTGCAAGAATAAAAACTCCCCTGTGTGAAACAAAATATTTTGTTTTGGGCTGAACAAAGTGTTTCATTGAGTCCTAAGCATATTTACACAAGGCTCCTTTCTGTGAGAAATCCAAAGCATTTTCATGCTGACTTGACACAAAATTACTGATTTTTTGCACAGCTCCAAGGTTCTCTCTAGCAATCAGGAAACACTGAAATAATGACAGCTCTGGAGCTGCTTTGGAGCTGCTTTTCATACTTGTAGAAATCCCCTTGTAATAAAAGCTGCTGCCAGGCAAAAGTCATCAGGAAGCCTCAGGAGAACTTGGGCTGAATTTTGAGTATGTTTGGGTCAGATTTCCAGCTGGATCTGACAAGGCTGTGGCTGTAACCTAGCAGGAACTGTCAGCTTTGAATAGATTTCCATTTGTGTTGTGCAGGGGGTTTGGGGGTGTTGGGGAGGTCTGGGGAGCTGAAGTCACAAGGGCAGAAACTTCACTGAGAAGCCAAAGTTTGTTGGCACCTTTCCCCCAAACTCAGCTCCCTGTCAGAGGAGCTTAAAGAATAAATACCTGAAATGTTTCACCCCAAACTGAGCAAACTCCACTGGAACAAAACCTCTCAGGATGCCTCTTCTGTCACTGAGTTCCTCTTGGACATGTAGCTCATGCTAAAATGCACATTTTTGTCATTTTGGGGCCATCTCAGCCTCGCCCTGGGTGGCATCAGAGATTGAGGTGGCACCTGTGGGTACAAAGCACAAAAACCCCTTTGTGAGATGATGGCTCCACAGACACCTCCTGGAAGGTCTGAAAAGGGCCCAGGACACTGCCAACTCCTGCAGTTTCAAAAAGTTTTTCTTCAGCCCTTGGTCAGACTCCTGATTTCCCAATCCAGACAAGGTCCTACAGACACAACACACTGGATACAAGGCAGGGTTGCACAAAATTAGGGAAAGGGACCTTGTTTAATCCAAGATTTTCTGCTAGGTACATGTGTGAAAAAACCCCAGCAAACCACGATGTTCAGCACTCAGCAAATTGATGATTTTTCAGCTTCATCATTGAAAAAAACCAAAGGAAAAGGAATTGGGAAAATTCACTCAGCTGGTAGCATATGAAAAATATTCAGGGATTTTTGTCAAGTAATATTTTAAGAATGAATTTATTTATATTGGAAATGCATTGTTTACTTTTGTCATGAGGCAAAAGTTTCACCCTGGCCTTTTTAATCCTTGTTTGATTTAATCCTTTAAAAATTTAATCCTTTAAAAAGTTAAGCCTTTAAAATTTTTAAATTAAAGCTATCTCTAATTTAAAATCTTTATTTTAAAAACACCAGAAGGAAATGCATTAACTTTTTTTTCCCTAGTCCCCTATTTAAAAAGAAATTGATTTTTTTTGCCCCAAATTATCAAAACTTCAAAAATATTTTTGTGACTGTATGTTAAAAAAAAAACAAACACAAAGCCATAGATTAAATTGTTATTGTGGACAGTTTAAAGTGTCCTCACTGGGAAGTCTTTTCTTATTTTCTTTGCCAAAAAAAAGACTTCAGAAGTAGGGGATGCCCAGGGAAGCTGTGGCTGCCCCATCCCTGGAAGTGTTGATATCCAGGCTGGATGGGGCTTGGAGAACCCTGGGCTGGGGGAGGTGTCCCTGCCCATGGGGTTGGGACTGGAGGAGCTTTAAGGTCCCTTCCACCCCAAACCATTCTGTGATTCTGTCCTAAGGGCCCAGCAGAACTGTCCCTGGTCCATCAGGAATTTTATGGGTCAGACAGAAAGTGGCAAGATAGCAAATCCCTTGTATCTCACCAGGACCTCAGCAGAGGAGCTGACCTGAGGGATCACCTGAACCTGGGGGTTATTTTGAGGGTATTCTTGGTTTGATGACTGCAAGTCTGGGCATGATTTGGAGTGCTTAATTCATAGAATCCTAGAATGGGCTGGGTTGGAAGGGACCTCAGAGCTCATCAAGTCCAACCCTTGCTCCACTCCCCCCGTGGTTCCCAGCCCATGGCACTGAGTGCCACATCCAGGCTCTTTTGAAATATCTCCAGGGATGGAGAATCCACCCCTTCCCTGGGCAGCCCATTCCAATGGCTGAGCACCCTCTCTGCTAAGAATCCTTTCCTAATATCCAAACCTCCCCTGGCAGAGCTGAGGCTCTGCCAGGGGAGGTTTAGGTTGGATATTAGGAAAAAATTCTTTAGTCTGTGCCCTCTTATCCTACTGATATCTGCCTGACCCCCCCCTGGCTCCAACCTCCTTTCAGGGAGTTGGAGAGAGTGATGAGGTCTCCCCTGAGCCTCCTCTTCTCCAGCCTCAACACCCCCAGCTCCCTCAGCCCTTCCTCACAGGACTTGTGCTGGATCCCTTCCCAGCCTCCTTGCTCTTCTCTGGACCTGCTCCAGCACCTCAATCTCCTTCCTGAGCTGAGGGGTCCAGAACTGGACACAGTATGTGTCTGGACAAGATGTCTCAGATAAAGCACAGCTAATTCCAGGTTACACCAGCTGATGTGATGGGCCTTTCATAAACTCAGCTCAGGGCTTTTATAAACTGAGCTCAGGGCTCAAAGCCACCCCAGAAACACCAGAAAGGTCCACGAGGTGAAGCAAAGGGCTTCCCAAGTTTGTGGCTTAGCACAATGCACTAATTCATGTCCTCTTGAGATGCAGAGCACAGGTTTCTAATTCACTTGGATGCCAGTCAGGAATCACTGCTGCAGTCAGGGAAGCTTTGCCAGTGAAACAGATACAGAGATCAGAGCTCCAAGTCTCCCAGTTTAGTCCTGCTGGAGCAAACAGCTTTGTGTTACTGACAGTATTGCAAATTCTGGGCATTTTTAGATTTTTTTGTGGCATAATTGCAGCAAGAGCTGGAATAATTTTGCATTTTCCAGTTCCTTTTTATGAAACAAAAATCTCGCATTCTCTAGCCCAAACTTCCCTTGACTTCTTTGCACTGCTGGTGGCCCCACTCCAGAGACAGAAGCTCTGAGGGCTCAGCAATGATGTCCAGCCTGGTTTCACAGCTCCTCACTTAATTTGGAATGGGCTGGCAGGAACAAAATGTCACTTTGGGATGTGCTCAGTGCTCCTCAGGGAAAAGCCCCCTCTTCCAGAGCAGACTTGGTTATTTTCATGCAGTTCCTGGCCCCTGTGGTCTCTGGTTCCCTGTGGGCTTAACTTGATGCAGAATTTGCAGCTGCACACACTTTTTGTGGCTCTGGTGCAAGTTGTTTAACCATGAACCATCAGTGGTGTGTGGCAGGATGCACCCACTGCAAGAGTGGCACTGCCAAAGCACAGGGAGGTGGCTGCAGATTCTCTGCAAGAAAATTATTCACAGCCCAACCAGGGCTCAGCCCGGTAAAGGTGGGGTTTGGGTTGGCCTGAAATGACCTCCTGAGTGTGAAGAAGGAGAAGCTGAGCCTGAGGGAAACTCTGGAGGCAGCACAGACTACTCTAAGAAACAATATTGGCAAAAAACCCAAGTCTTTCCTATCAGGCTCATAAAATGTTTCTAGGCTTTAAATTTTTGTTTGTTTATTTATTTATTTCTTTATTTTCATTAGCATTCCTTGCACAGGCTTTGGGTGTTTTATACAGCAGATCTACCAATAGTTCAAAAAAAAAAAAAACCAACCCCATTTCCATTAAGTGCTGGACAGTAGCCTGTTCTCCCAGGACATATTTCACTTGCCTGTCCCAGAGTTATGTATTGTCAAGAGCCCTGTTATCAGCCAATTTTTTTTCACCTCATTTTACACTTCCTTGATGCATCTTCTCACCAGCCAAGTGCTGACCCCCTTGCATGGACAGAACCCTCACTGCAGTGACTGATGAGAGGAGCTGCCCAAGCCCTGCAGATGAAGGGATCCCTGGGCTGGGCTCAGGGGGATTTCAGAGGATGGGATTTAAATTCAGTGACACCCCTGAGGGAAATCACTTCAGAGAAGGTGTGGCTGTTTTCCAAGGTATTGCACACCAGCCTGATTACAGGACCATTAATTGGTACCATTAACTTGGTGCTCAGCCATCAGCAGGAGCCAGGAGCCAGCAATCAGAACCAAGGACTGCAAGACACAACAGATTATTATTTTCTGGATGCACGGCCTGCCTTTTCCTGGAAGTCAGGAACCCACCTGTAAAGCAGGGACTTTAATCATTTACTGCTAATACTTGGGCCATAGAGGTTTGCAGAGCACTCTTCAGGTGAAGCTGATGCAGGAAAATATCAGAGAATTTGTTGATATTTTGCATTTTGAAGCTCTGCAGCTTTCTGATCTGTGACCCCTTTCAGTGCCAGGGCACCAAACCTTTGCTGCTTCAGCCCTCAGAGCTCCAGGCTGTGAGGAGAAGCCTGGCTTTGTAAGGATGCAAAATTTTTCATCTTCCTTCCCTAAGCACTGCAGAGAGCAGGAGAGGGCAGCTTGTCACTCAGTTTGCACGTTTTCAAACCTTGCACATCTCTGTTCAAGACTTTCTCCACTCTCAACACTGGCAGGTCCTGCTCAGGAGCCATTTGTGAGACATTTCATTTTCTATAAAGTTGTACATTGCTACATAATGCTTCTTCCACATGAAAATAGCCTTCAACATAAAGTGATAAAATACCATCACAGAACAGGAGCCTCATGCTCCCACTGGCTTGCCAGCAGCCTATATTTTTTTTCCACATTGCTGAGTACTTAATGTGCTTCACCTTCTGCCTTCCCTTATCAGGTTTCCCCCTTCACTCAGCTGAAGACTTCTTTGGCATTCTCTGTTTGTTCTCCTGCCTTATCCCCTTCCAACTTAATTGACCAGAAAAGCTCTCAATAACATCAATGTCATCTAGATTGGACTTTTTCTCCTCTTCTTCCCCTAAAATGCAAATGGATGGTGCATTTGTTTCCTAATTTTGATGACCGTGGCCTGTGGGGTGTGCAGGTTGCTGAGAATCCTGCCCAGAGCAGGAGTGGGATGGGGTCCCACATGCCTGGGGTATCCAAACCCCACATTTCCCAAGGGAAGCACATAATGCATCTATCCAATACACAACTTTTGGGGGGAGAACAAGAAATTTTTACAGACTGGAGTTCATTGGTGCCCAGTTTCCTCACCAAGGAGAAGGAAATGTTTTTTTTAATGCCTGGTTAGCTGAGCTGTGGGAGTTCCCATGCTTTTGGGGATGAACCAGATCAGCTCTCAGCCAAGCCCAAATCTTTAAGACCTGGCTACAACCAGCTAGGAACACCCAGAAAGGTGCTGGTATCATCAAGTCTTTGACAGGGAAGGCTGAGGTTTCAGAGAGAACAAGATGAGCTCTGGGTCCCCAGCCAGGTCCTCAGCATTTTGCAATTAGCTACATCACAGCCAGGACTTGGTTTTTGGTTTTTTTCCCCTCCATAAATGAGCATTTCCTTCCTGTCTAGTGCCCTGGGTGCTGGTGAAAGAAAGAAACATGCAAACACTTTTTAAAGCACACTTCCAATCAACCTCCAGCTTTGAGGTCCTGTGCTGCTCAGGGAAAACTTCTTGTTCAAACCTTGTAGTTTTGGGAGCTCCTGGGCACAAGGAGAGCCTTAGGTCACCCCCCCCCATCCCAGCACTGTGATCCAGCCTCTCTCTGCTCCTTGGCTGGAGCCTGGCAGGTTCTCTTCACCCCCCAGCCTCCCAAAAACCTTTATTTGCATTAAATCACCAGCCCAGACACTGACCTGGCAGAGGGGGCTGTGGCCACAACCTGTCTTCCAGAAGGGCTCTGATTTTCTCTGCTTTGCCTGCTGGTTAATTACCCTCACTGTTAAAAATGTACATTTTGGATTCAGCTTCCAGCCACTGCTTCACATGTTCTCTGACAGAGTAAAGTTCATTCTCATGCCTAAAAAAAGGGGAAAAAAATATTTTGTAATCAAATAGCCCTGGTAGTTAAACCTTCAGGTAATTCCCGTGGCTCCTTTTTTTTCACATTCTCCAAAGTTTTAATATGATACCTGCCAAAAAATGTTGACACAACACCTGACAGCTCAGCTGCATGTGGCATGCAGCTTTTTTCTCTGCTTTTTTCTCTGCAGACTGCTCATTGCCCATTTTGCTTTTTCCACATTAACACTCATGTTTTTACCAGCCCTCTTGAGCAAGGGGACTAAATTTAGCCTACGTTTGTGTGTTTGCTTCTAATGTGTTTCTGGTTCTTTATATTGTCCCTTGCCTTGTGCTTTAAATAGCTCCTTGTTTGTATCCCTGGCCATCTCTTTGCCACGTGTGATACTTTGCCTCATTATTTCTGATGCCTCTCTCTCTGCAGATGAGCCAGGGAGGTCTGGTAGCCAGAGCTCTCCTATCTCTGGAGAGAGAAACTGGGGTTTTCTGACCAGATAATTAGTTCTCTTCAATGACTTGCTTTTTCTCCCTTTACACCTTTCCTCCCAATTAATTTCACTGGCATCTTTTTTTTTTTTTTTTTTAAACTTTGGTAAATTAGCCCTTTTGAAGAACCAAACTGCAAACATCTTTTGTCTGCTCACAGTGAATGGAATCAGGTCCTGATGGCTGATCCCTGAGCAACCACTGCTCCCAGACAAGAGATTAATTCATCCTCACACATCCTAATGAGATCCAGAAGAGGGTTCCCTTGCTGAGAGCCCTGGAAATTACCACCTCTGACTTTGAGGAATCTCAGTAACACCTTGCAGCCCACGTGCCCACCACCACCTCAAACCTCCCCCCCTGGGAAAGCCCTGCAGGAGTTGTTATTTTTCATTACCAACACCAACACTACATCTTCTGCCCCAAGCACCCTCTGGCCACCAGCTGGGGACCAAAGTTGTGTTTGCAGCTGGGAAGGTGCTCAGTGGATGCACCCACTCCTCCTCCTCCTCCTTCCTCTTCCTCCTTCTCCTCCTCCTTGTCCTCCCCCCTCCTCCTCTTCTTCCTCTTCCTTCTTCTCCTCCTTCTCCTTCTCCTCTTCCTCTTCCTCCTCCTCTCTCTTCCTCTTCGCCTCCTCCTTCCCCTTCTTCCTCCTCCTCCTCCTCCTCCTTTCTCCTTCTCCTCCTCCTTCTCCTTCTCCTCCTTCCCTCTCCTCCTTCTCCTTCTCCTTCTTTCTCTTTCTCCTTCTTCTTCTCCTCCTTCCCTCTCCTCCTTCTCCTTCTCCTTCTTTCTCCTTCTCCTTCTTCTTCTTCTCCTCTTCCTCCTCTTCCTCTTCTTCCTCTTCCTCCTCTTCCTCCTCTTCCTCCTCTTCTTCCTCCTCCTCCTCTCCCTGGCACAGGGAGCAGTTGTGAACTGGTCCAAGCTATGGTTCACTGGCTGCCCAAGTCACTTTGAAGCTCAGGCACTTTTCCAGATGTCAGACACTTCACTTCCAGTAATGAGATCACTGTGACAGTTGGGTACAAGAGGTTGAGCCTCTGCAGTCTGTCTCTGCTCCAGGAATTTGGCTCCCTGGGTTTCCCTGGGACACCCTTCCCATCCCACAGCACAGCACACTCTCACCTTATCCTCCAGCAGGGCAAGCAGGGCTCTGTGATTTCAGTTTTCCTAGAAGACTGGAATCCTTGGAAGGTTTGGGTTGGTTTTTTTTGCCCCTCCAAGAGGATAAGATGAAGCATTTTCATCCCTTATCAGTGAAATAATTCCTGCAGGAGAAGCTGTGGGGATTTCTATGCTATTTTTTTCCCCTCTGCATCACCATCTGGTTGTGATTTTCCTTTAAGACACACACTGCTACAGCTGACTTTTCTCCCCCACCTTTTCCCTCTGCCCTTTTAGCTGCATGTCCTGGCATTGAATTACTCGTGCTCAGCACACAGGTGGCTCAATCCCTCTGAAAAAGCTGCCTGCTTTTCAACCTGTTCAGCAGGAAGTCTCTCTCCACTCCTTAGCCCATTCCAGAGGGGAGAGGGGTAGTGAATAATTCATTAAAATACTCCTTTGCCTTCCACCAACACACTGATAAAGATCTCCTTCTGCCTGACTCTGGGAGTTTTTCTTCCTCTGGGAAAGTCAAATTAGCCCTGGTCACAAGAGGCCCAAATGCCTCCTCCTGATGCTGCTGCTGGGATTTTTGGGTGGCTTGCTGGGATGCCCACAGCTCCCAGTGCTCCAGGAGGAGCTGGATCCATGGAAGGAGCCACCATGCAAGTGTCACCTGTGCAATGACCTGGCATGGGCTCTGCCAGGGTTAACATGTGCTGGCAAGAAAATAAATGTCTAGCAAGACAAGAGGGCACAAGAGGTCTCAAGTTGTGCCAGGGGAGGTTTAGGTTGGACATGAGAAAGAATTTCTTTCTGGAGAGGGTGCTCAGCCATTGGAATGGGCTGCCCAGGGAAGGGGTGGATTCTCCATCCCTGGAGATATTTCAAAAGAGCCTGGATGTGGCACTCAGTGCCATGGGCTGGGAACCACGGGGGGAGTGGAGCAAGGGTTGGACTTGATGAGCTCTGAGGTCCCTTCCAACCCAGCCCATTCTAGGATTCTATGATTCTACCTACCCTAAACTAAGGGTGATTGAGAAGATGCAGGGGTGGCATTCAGTACAGATCCCTGGCTGGTGGGGCTTCTGGTGGTCCCTATTCTGCTGGAGGGTCCATGGATAACCCAGGGTGAGTACTCAGCTCTGTGCCCACAGCTCCCAGTGCTCCAGGAGGAGCTGGATCCATGGAAGTGTCACCTGTGCTGCAGGAAGGACCTGGCATGGGCTCTGACAGGGTTAACATGTGCTGACAAGAAAATAAATGTCTACCTACCCAAAACTAAGGGTGATTGAGAAGAGGCAGGGGTGGCATTCAGTACAGATCCCTGGCTGGTGGGGCTTCTGGTGGTCCCTGTTCTGCTGGAGGCTCCACGGATAACCTGGGGTGAGTACTCAGCTCTGTGCCAGCCAGTTTATACCTTTTGGTAAGCTCAGGGGGGGTGCTTTGAAAGATGCACGTAAACATTTCACTGGTGCAAGGAATAGGAGGAGGCAAGAAAGAAAAGAGTGTGAAATGTGTAACTTAGAAGACAAGGCACAAGGCCAGCAGGTGTGAGCCAAGGTGAGCCTGTCTGAAGAACAGCCTCTTCCATTATACAGGAGGAGATGCTCATATTATTTTTTTCTTATTATTTTCTTCTATTTGAAGTCTTTTTCAGAAAGAGAAAAGAGAAATGGAGGCATAAATTGGGCTTAGCTCTGTGTCTGTTGCTGATTGTTAATACTCCTGGCAAGGGATGCTCAAAGAAAGAACACAGGACCAGAGCAGGGATGTGGAGCTAAAGCCTTGGTTTGTCATCCTAATCCCCAATGACCTTCAACTTCCAGACTGAGGAGTGGTATCCCCGTGTTTGGTAATCCACAACTGATTCCCCTTCCATGAGTTTGTCTGAGTGGGGTTTTTTTACCAGATGTGGAAGTTTTCTTCTCAAGGACATCATGAAGTTCCACAGAGTCATCCATTTGAGAGACCTCAGCTGTCTCCAAGAGATTCTACAGGCCAGCCCTGAGCTCTTGAATTGCAGGTAGCAATGGACAACATCATTCCTTCTCCTCTTCTGTGCTTCTGCTGATTTCACAGGTTTCTGGAGCATTCCTCCTGCAGCCAGGTCCTCTTAAGACCTCTTCAACCCCCCTGCCATACACTGTGTCAGCTCAGCTTCCCCATCCTGCTATGGTTCAGAGCCAGAAGATCTCCACACATTAAAAAAAAAAAAAAAATACAAGTGCATCCTGGATTTATTCAAGACTTCAGTGCTCTTAGGAGCTCTGTCATCTACTTCCTGACAGCAGGGAAGTCAGCCCAGGCTTCACAGCCTGTAATTCTCATTTCTGTGAGATAGTTCAGCATCCCTTCCAAGAAGGCAGCTGGGGGAGGGAGGAGGAGTGCCAGTCTTTTCTGTGAAATGTGTCTGGGGCAGAGCACCCACACCTCCCCTCACACAGGGAGGAGCAGCCCAGCATCCCTGCTCTCAGCAGCAGCCCTGGGTTCAATCCTTCTCCGGTTGGGAGGGAGAATCCAGGATCATCTCTTCCCCTTCCAGGTGGGGAATGGAATTGCCATCTGTCGTTTATGTGAACTGGCATCTTCTCTTCCTCAGGCTGCTTCTTCTGAAGGAGCTGTATGGGTCTCATTTCTCCTGCCTTGCCTTAAAATGAGTCTGCACATTTTCAGGTCAGAAACTTTCTTGCATAATGCTCAGCGCAAGCTACGAGCAGCCTGTTCATAGTTTGCTGTTAAAATTATATCATCAGGACTTGTAAGTTCTGGCAAGGTTTCTTCCCCTCTCCACGTACCAAGAGATGTGATTAAATGCTACATTTCCACACTTGGACTGAAAGGCCTTGTGGGCTCTGTCAGCAGTTCACATAATTCAAGGAAAAACCAGAATACAACCTTGAGGCTAAATGTGGCCCATTGAATCCCACAATGGGGCACTGGTTTGAGCAGGGCACAGCAGAGCATGCCAGCAGCAAAAGCCTTTGTGGATCCTGACTCCACAGGGAAGATTAAATCAGGCACAATCTGCTCCATTTGATGTAAAAGAGGTGCAGACCTAAAGCTCCTGGCAAGCGGCCACCGGAGCCTTTGGCTGGACCAAGTTTGGGCATCTTTGTGGAAGTGTTAATTGCCAGCTGTTGGTGGCTGGGAGGGTGCCAGGGATGGGGGGACTGCAGCAGTGGTGGCCCTGGCTGAAAGATGGCTTTTATAAAATCATCCTCCCAAATCTGTTTAGTGCCTCACAGCAGACACTTCTGTTCTTATCAGTTCCTCCGTCTGGAGCATCTTGCACATGGAGATGACCTTAAAGCAGCATAATAAACACAGGATATGTGACATTCAGGCTGCCTCTTCCAACCTCACAGGGGGAGGCAATGATAAAGAGCAGCTATCCCCACAGCCCTGCTCCAGGATGACTTCACCCACTCGTGTTCCTGGCCCTTCCCATCAAATCCGCAGCAAGTCTGGGCTAGAGAGCACCCAGGCTTTGGAACTGAAGCTGCAGTAGCCTGGGCAGCCCTATGTGCTGCATCATTTGAGGCTGCAATATAACCATCTCCCCTCTTCAGCATTTGGATGATCTGCAGATATTGCAAGCTTTGCAATATCCCAAACTGCAGCTTTGCAAATACTGAGGATGGCTGCAGGCACTGAGCCCCATGACAGATCAAAGAGGGTTTCACTCTTAAAGAAAACAGGAGGCACAAAGGCCAACCCTTCCCAAAGTCAGGATCTGCAGATCAGTACAAAGGTGGTGATGGAATCCTTAAGATGAGTCAGGCAGATGAGAAAATGCTGCCCTGAACACCCAGGGGGAGTCCAGCAGGGGCTGCCAGGCTGCAGGAGGAGGATCTGGATACCTGGAGGTCTCCTCTCTTTAGTCCAGTTAATATCACAGCTCCTCTCCAGTGGGCTCAGTGTGCACATCCCATCCCATCCCATCCCATCCCATCTCATCCCATCCCATCTCATCCCATCCCATCTCATCCCATCCCATCCCATCCCATCCCATCCCATCCCATCTCATCCCATCCCATCCCATCTCATCTCATCCCATCCCATCCCATCCCATCCCATCCCATCCCATCCCAACTTTCTGGAGCTGGGGTTTCTGTCTGGGACTCCAAGATGAAGGCAGAACACAAACACCCAGCTGATGGGGTCCAGGTGAGCAGTCACACCCTACAAACACTTGGAGCCACTGGAGCTGCTGCTCAAGCTGTGTGTTTGGGGTTTCCCAGCCCAATCTGCTCCTTTCCCACTGCCTCCCAGGCTGTGACATTCCCAGGTCTGTTGCATTTCTTACCAGGAATGTCATTGTTAAAAAAAATCCTTCACCCATAGAGAAAAAAACCAGGAATTCCTTTTTTTCCCCACCAGTATCTCTGGATCTCATCACAGAGCTGAAAGTCCTCGTGGCTCACAAGTCCAGGTTCCCAAATGTCTGCTGCCCACCAGGCAACCCGAGGGGTGTTCTCACCTGGAGTTCATCACACCCAGCACCCACAGCTCTTCTTAGCCAGCTCTGTTTGGGTGCTAGAGGTTTAAACACACAGCAGAGCAAACTCTTACCTCAGTAAGGATTTTTAGCAATTCCCTCAGCACCTTTATGGCTCTGCCAAGCAGCTAAATGCAATTTAATCCAAATGGCCCAGCAATTCAGATTTGAACCTCCCACAAGCAAAGACTGCTCTGTGGTGGATGCTGCTCCTGATGGGAACATAGGCCACAAAACTGCAGAATGAGGCAGAAACCACTTCAAAGAGAGAGTTGGACTTTTTTGCCTTCTGTGAGTTTAACACCTTCAGCATCTGAGAGTGGCAGTGGTGCCACATGCTCTGTTAGCACTTCTCATCCTGAGCCAGTGCAAGCTTGAAGCAGAGATTTAAGTGAAGATTTTCAGGCAGCTTTCCTTAGGAGAGAAGTTGAGTATTTAATACTTGCCACCATTGCACCCTATGCACATGCAAAACAGCCAGTGTAGATAAATAAAGGTTCAGTGGCAGGCCAAAGACATAATTTTAAAGGATCATTTCAGAGAAATCCCCTTGGGAAAAGAGATGTTATTCTTGCAGCATCTTTTTTAGTTGCCACCAGAAATTCCCTTTAAAAAAAAACAACAAATGGTGAACAGAAATCAGTGGAGATTTTTGGATCCAAATCAGAATGATCTGAAATTCTTAGCAAAGCTGATCAGTGAGTTCAGTAGAATAACATAAATATAAAAATACATACACACCCCCCCCCCCCCCCCCCCCCAGTGCTCCCCAGGAGTGAGCATATGGCTGTCAGATCTCCAGGAAAAATAATCCACCCTCATGGGGAAGAACTTCTTCCTCACATCCAGCCTCAATCTCCCCTCCTCCAGCTGGAATCCATTCCCCCATGTCCTATCCCTACCTGACAGCCTCAAAAGTCCCTCCCCAGCTTTCCTGTAGGAACTGGAAAGCTCCAATAAGGTCTCCTGGGAGCCTTTTCCTTCCCAGACTGATCCAGCCTCCTCCTCTCAAACCAGGACAAAACCTAAGTTAGAACCAGGCTGGTTTATCCCTATGATAATCCTTGCCAGGCTGATGGACTTCAGGGCAAGGTAGAGGCTGGAAAACAGGGCAGAAAAAAATCAGCAGCTCGGGGGTGAATGTGAAGCAAAGCAAAGTTTAAGAGATAGATAAATCTGGTGTCTATTTGGGGAACAGAAATGGGAAAGAGGACTCTTCAGATAAAGACGTCACTGGATCCAAGAGCTGGAAGCTGAAGCTGACAGCTCCAGACTCCAAATTGTGTATTTTGAATAGCAAAGCACAGAACAGAGTGACAAACAGCCCAGTGCTTGTGGTGTCTGATCTGGCATCAGAAAGAAGGAGCCAAGAGAGAGCTGGCACTTTTGGACAGCTATTTATAGAAAAGACAGCAGGAAATCATTCAGAAAAGCCTCGTGGCTTCAGTTGTGGTGGGGATCAGAGCAGATGGGCAGAGCAGTCACATCCACAGCATCAGCTGAGGGTGCTGAGCCCCTGGCACAGTTTCCCAAGGAATTTGTGGCTGCCCCATCCCTGGCAGGGTCTCAGCCCAGGTTGGATGGGGCTTGGAGCACCCTGGGCTGGGGGAGGTGTCCCTGCCCATGGGGTTGGGACTGGGTGAGCTTTAAGGTCCCCTCCAACCCAAACCAGTTTGTGATCATCTAGAAGCAACCAGGACACTGAGCTGCCAAAGGCTGGTGATGAAAGGAGTCAGCAAAGAGGCCCACGCTGAAATGACAGATCTGAGGAGGAGAGCACTGGTCAGGTTTGGTGGAGACTGAAAGAAGTTTAGGGAAGTTGGGGGTGAATACTTGGATTAGGGACCTCTGCAAGCCAGGCTGCACCAAGGTGGGGGACACCCAAGGGTTGTGCTGTGGGGTGCAGGAGAACCGTGGGCAGACAAGAGGCATGGATAGGGAGGGAAAGCTGGAGGCAAAGGACATCCAGTGCCCATGCTGCCTGCTGGGGTGAGCTGGCAGAAAAGCCAGGTCAGAGGTGCCACAGGAGGGTGGGAGCAGGCAGGAGGCTGAGCAGAGGGCAGGGACTCAAGTTGTGCCAGGGGAGGTTTAGGTTGGACATTAGAAAGAATTTCTTTCTGGAGAGGGTGATCAGCCATTGGAATGGGCTGCCCAGGGAAGGGGTGGATTCTCCATCCCTGGAGATATTTCAAAAGAGCCTGGATGTGGCACTCAGTGCCATGGGCTGGGAACCACGGGGGGAGTGGAGCAAGGGTTGGACTTGATGAGCTCTGAGGTCCCTTCCAACCCAGCCCATTCTAGGATTCTGTGAATCTAAGATGCCCAGGTGAAAGGCAGAGGCAGGATGGGTCCAAACAGCCTGGTGAGGAAGGGAGGAAGCAAAAGCCACAGATCTTTGCAGCCAGCTGCCTGTGGAACAGCCTGAACCAGCTGAAACACAGCCTATGAATAGTCAGAGCTGAAAGGATGGCAGCCTAAAATTGCTCAGGCTCTTATCAAGTGCTTTTATTAATTCAAAAATTGCCATGAGATCACCCTCGCCCTCAGCCAGAGCCCACGTCACTGCTGGTTACTGCTTCAAGGCCTTTCAGGGAAATTCCTGAGGCTGGGATGGAAGGCAATTCCAGGTTCTGTTCTCTTATAATGAAGTCACAATAAAATATAAAAAAAAAAGCCCTGCAGGAGCGTGCCTGGTGGGCTCTTTCCTTCCCAGTGCCAGGAGAGTGAGGAGCAAAGTTGGATCCTCATGGAGAAGCCATCCAGATCCTAAACCTGCCCTGGGACAGAGAGGGACCCAGGGGTTAGGCCTGGGAGCAGAGTCCCAGAGACAGGGTGTGAGAGGAGGAGAGGTGGGGAAGAATGGAAAAATCTCATTTCTGCCTTTAAAAATGTTTAAATTGGCCCCAAAGCCAATATAAAACCATGAACTGTATAGCATACTCTTTCCAGGATATCCAAAAGCTTCAACACCAAAAAAAAATGGTCATTAAAATATCTCCCATTTGAGTGTGGGGTTGTTTTTTACCTATTTTATGGCTGGACATGGTGCTGCATCTTTTCCAGCATAGTTTTCCTCTAGTATGTGTGATGTCTGGAAGGAATGACACATGGTGACTTAGGAGGTGAGTGCCTAACTGGTATTAGGTTTTATTAGGATCATAAAATTTATATGCTGACTAAATATTAGGCTAATTATATTCAGATCCTAAGTACTCCAAAAGGGAAATGTAGCAGGCCCATATATACCCACATACTATAAAAAAAAAACCCAAACCTGCTAGGTAAATTGTGTTCTTAGAAGGTAACAGTTCTACACTCAGCTGGTTGTAACTCCAGTGTTATAAAAATTATGATTAAAAAAACAAAGAGAACTTCAGTACTAGTATATTGAAAAAAAAAAAAAAAAAAAAAAAGTCTCAATATACTGTCATCCCACCCTGCTGTTACTGTGAAGTGCCTGAGGCTTCTGGGTGTGACCCAGCCCACCTTGACTGCTCCATCAAATCACACAAGCAAAGAAGGGTCACAGGTATTTAAACAACTCAGCCCAACAGCCTCCTTCCCCCTAATTCCCAGCCCCTTGGCAGCAGCTATCACTGAAGGTGGTACCTTGGCAAAGGGCATCTCCCAGCTCCTGGCAGCTCTGCTGGGCTCACACAGGTTCTGGTGGGTTTCTCCCCCAGCTTGGCCTGGTGGATGGTCCAACTGGTCCAACCTCTGGTGCTGCAGACATCCTGAGCATCATCTTCTGCTCCCAGCAGCACAAGTAGGATCTCTGGGTGTGCATCCTGTGGGGTGACATCACATCTGTGTCATCATCATCACCACCACCATCATCATCATCATCATCATCATCATCATCATCATCATCACCATCATCATCATCATCATCATCATCATCACCACCACCACTGTAGAATGGTTTGGGCTGGAAGGGACCTTAAAGCTCATCCAGTTCCAACCCTCCCTCCAGCCCAGGTCCCATCCAACCTCTCCTTCAACACATCCCACAAGACAGGAGGTGGCAGGGGGTGACAGGTGATGTCCCCATGCAGTTTCCTTTGTGTGGTGTTTTGTTGAAGGCCCTGATGTCTTCCCCAGCTTTCTGTATTTCTCAGGGAGATTTTCAGGAGGTCAGGTAGGGACAGAGAGCACACAGCAAGTCCTTTGGCTTTTGTAATGTCACTCCTTATTCCTCTCACAGCTTGGGCAATCATTCCTAATGTGCTCACTGAGAAACTCCAGCAGACAGAGAAATTTGCCCCTAAATTTAGAAGCAGGGTTTCACAACTCCTTTCTGACAAGGAGGAAGGAAATTGCCCCCATGGCTGCAATGTCATTATTCTGCATTATTCAAACCAGTGCCTCTCCCGGGCTCTGCAGGGAGGAAACCCCCCCCCAAATAAACCCCTGCTGGCAACTCCACCTTCCCCCTTCCCTGAGGGCTCCAGCTTGGGATGCTTGGGGCTGCCTGGCTCCTTGGGGTGGGAATCCCCCTGTTCCCAGCCAGCCTGCAGAGCACAGGGATCTTCCAGAAAATGGAGGTGAAGGAAAAGCTGAGCTGAGTTTGTTCCCAGAACTTCAGAGCCATCTGGGTGCTGGGAGTGCTCTGTCCTCCCTTTGGAGAGCCTGCTGGGCACCTGGGCACAGGTGTCTTCTAAAAGACTTTTTATTTTAAAAAAACGAACAAACCACCAGCAAACCTCCCCAGTTTTGCAGCCAAACCTTGCTGCAGATCTGCTCAGCTGAAGGGAAGGCTGAGAGAGGCTGAACTGCAGCAGCCCCAGGTCCCAGATCAGCACCAGGAGGGTCAGGAGCTTGGAGCTGTGACTGTCCCAGCCCAGCTGGGCACTGTCCCCTGGACAGACACATCAGCCAGCTGGGACCCCCAGGATGTCCCCTTCTGCTCCAACACCCCAGCTCCCTGCCCCTGCTCCACCAGTCTCTCCACAGAAACCTGCTTTACCTGGAGCCCCCAGGGCAGGCTGATTCATGATGAAGAGCCCTGAGTCTTCCCCTCAGACCAAAATCTGGAACTCAAAATCTCCCTGCTCTCCTCCCATGTCCCAAATCCCTATATATCCACTCAGATTTGCACCTGAGCAATGTTTCCTGGGCCCATCTTTACTCAGTTTGCCCCCAGTCTCTGCAGAATGACTCAAAGTGTGAAGCAAGGCAGAGGAGTGCTGGAGATGCAGCCATCCACACCATCCCTCCCTAAAAGAGCAGTTCCCATCTTGTCCCTTAGGCAGGAAGCCTGGGAGCAAAAATAAAGAGATTTCTCAGCCTCTCATTCAGCATCTGATCTTTCCTTTCCCAGGTACAAGCACCCAGGGCTGCTGGTGGTGCAATCACAGCCCTTCCAGCTGCCTCTCCTCCCACATGGGATGTTCCTGGGATGGGAGTTCCTGGGATGGCAGCTCCTGGGGCATCTCCTTCATCTCATTCCTCCCAGGCAGCCATGGCCTTGGCTCATGCTCATTCCTTTGCAGAGAGGAGGTACCAACAATTCTGGCCATGTCCCAGAGGCTTGGCTCCCAGCCCTGCTGGGACAAGCAGAGCTCAGAGATTGTGGCAAATGCCATCATTCCCCATGTCACAAAATTCCCAGAGTTGGAAGGGACCTCTGGAGATCATCTCATCCAACTCCTCCACTAAAGCAGGATCACCTGGAGCACATCTCTTGGCATTTCCCAAACACCATGGGCATTTCTGACTTGATCCACTGAAGACCTTTTCTTCCCCCACTCCTAAAAATCTTTTTAATGCTTTAGCGTTTTTTTCTGGGGGGGTTGTTTTTCAAATGAATCTGTTATCCCCTGCCAGTATTTTTCCTCTGGCTCCCTTCATTACCTTACAGGTGGTCTGGTTTGCTACCAGCTTGAGGGGAGCCAAATCCTTTTGAAGGTTCATCAGAGGGAGGCTGCTGCAAGGTGCTCTGAAAGCATCTTCCCTGAAGTCCCTGCTCACCATGCTCAGGGCCCAGCATGTGACTCAGCCCTTCATTTCCACTTCTGTTGAGCACTTCAGTCCCTCTGGTTGCCAGAAGGAAAGAAAAACATTTCCTGCCTTGGTTGAGCCTGGAGGAGGTCTCCTGTCCTTGATGCTTCTCCAGCCCAGCAGCTCACACCCCATGGCCACCACCACTGCTCACCAGCTCCTCCAGACACAGACCCCATATAAATTAATGCCTTTTTCTACACCAGCAGCACCCTTGCCTCTCCACAAACCAGGATGGCCAAAACTACCCTCCAGGCAGCAATCACTGCATTGGTTAATTTCTTCCACAGCATCACCTCTCACCAGGAACAAGATAATTCATCACAACTCTGGGTTTTTTGTTGTAATCAGTGACTGTCTTTGAAACTCCGGATGGACCTGTTTAAAAAACACCAGGGAAAATACTGAATTTTTGATGTAATGCTGCCTTTTCAGGTAGCAAAAAACCTTGGCTTAGAAACCAATGTCATCCCTGCAGCTTTGTCCTGCAGCTGTGACCTTTGCTCTGTCACACCTTGCACCAGGGAGTCAGAGCTTTGTCCCTGGCATCAGCCAATCCACCCAAGAAGTGGTGTTATACGTGACCAGAATGCTTTTCTCTCTTTGGAAGAGCTGATCTTTTCATCTTCCCTTTCCTCCAGGAATTATCTTGGAATCCCTTTATCTTTCTTCCCTTGCCCTTTTCCTGTAGGTCGCTTTCAATCAGTTTATTCTCCAACTCCTTTTCTGCTGCTCAATCTTCTGGATGCTCCTCACCCTCCTCTGCTTCTGCCTGCTGGACACCCAGCCCTGCCCCAAAGTCCTGGTGCAGGAGCCAGACCCCACGACTCACCCAAGAAGGAGATTTTGATGTCCTGAGTACCCATGATTGCTGCAGAGAAACCACTCAGGGGCATCAGCTCCATGGCCAAAGCACAGAGAACCTGCACCTCGGGGTGATGGAGGGACCAGTTTCACCCCACCAAACCTGATGGAGGTTTTGACTGCTTCTGCTGGCACTACTATTTTATTTTTCCCTTTGCCTGCTTCTTCCCAGGCCCTTCAGCCCAGCAGGTGGGAGAAGAAGGGAAGTTTTGTGGAGAGATTTGGTGAGGAGCTTGCCCTGGAGCAGTGGGCTCTGCTGGGAAAGAGACACAAAGAGCACTTGAACCCCAGGGAAAGCAACACAGGGAGCTTGTGTCTTCTTAAAAATTAGTTCATAGATCTGTAAGATAGCAAAGGATGGGCTAATGGGCTTTTTTGGGTTTTTTTAATGCTTTTGGAACAAGCAGCTAAACCTTTCTGAACAAGAGATGCACTGAAAGCAGCTGGAGCAAGGGCAGGAAGGTTTGCCCCATCCTAAGGGTAAGGACTTGGGAGACTCTCCATGCTCATCCAGCCCTGGCCAGGTGGAGAACAATCAGTGCTGATTTCATGGAGATTTATAGTGCCCTACAAAGAAGATTTCACAACATCTGTTGAAGGCACTGAAGCTGTCCCAGGGAGCCCTGGGGCCTCCTGAGTGCTCAGGACCTTGGCAGCTGTCACCCAGGAGAGATGAATGTTCCCACCAGCTGGAGCTAGGAGAGCCAGGCAGAAGGACAAGTCTGTGTTTCCTGGGCTGCTGGCACTCCAGGATCTCTAAAACCCACAGGAACAGCTGCCTGGGGCTGTCTGTACCCCCCCCACAATCTCCTGGGGGCAGACACCCCCAGACCAGTGGTGCTGAGGATCCCCACACCCATCCTGGGAGAGCAGCAATGGGAGCATCTGGGTTATTTTAAGGAGGTTATGTCAGTCCTGCCCTCCCTGCCTCTGTGACTGTGGCAGGATGGATTTGCTGGACTGAAAGGGCCAATGGTTTAATTGATATGATATGGCAGCTCATGTGTAATCTCATTATTCTGTCTAGCAGGACACATTATTCTCTATTTATCACACTTGTGTCATCTCAGGTCTGCTGTTGCTGGGCTTGGAGGACAGCAGAGGATGGAGAATGCCTTCTGCTGGGGAAATCCCACAGGAGCTGGGGGGGAAGGGGGTTAGGAAGGGAGGGGATGTGGGGGAAGCTTCTGCAGCAAAGCTCCAGGAGGAAGGCTGAAGGTACAGCTGCCCCTCATCTTCATCCACCTGGGCTGGGAAATGCCAAAGGGCTGGGAAATGCCAAGGGGCTGGGAAATGCCAAGGAGCTGGCAAAGGAAGAGCTGGGGTGTTTCCAGGGAGCAGTACATTTTCTGGGAAATGAAGTCTTTGGAAGGGTAAAAGGGTAAAGGGAGGGATGTTGTTGCCTAAGGGGAAAATGCAGTTTGCATCTGACAAAAGCAGATTTGCACCCAACAGCTCCAGTGAGACAAAACCAGCCAAAAAAAATCCATTCTGGTGCTCCCTATGCTAAACTGGCCAGCTGCTTAGTTGCTGGGGTTTGGTGTGGGGTTTGGGGATTTTGGGGGGGCTTATTTTTACTCCTTTAAGCCAAACCACGGTCGAAGAGAAGAAGCAAGGAGCTAAATAACCTGCAGACACCCCTAGGCACGCAGAAAAAGGGAATTTCACCTCAAAAGCCACTTGGCTGATTGAAACGTCCTGCCATAAAACCATTCCCTGTCCCACACCATCCCCTCTCCCCATTCCTGTCGGCCAGAAACCAAACCCAAACGGGACTGCTGGAGCCAGCTGTAGGTAGGGTTGTGCTCAGAGTGTTGGAACAACAACCCGGAGCCCTGGTGCTGCCTGCTGCTCCCCGGCACATCCCCAGGGATGCGGCTCCCAGGGATGCGGCTCCCAGGGATGCAGCTCCCAGGGATGCGGCTCCCAGGGATGGGGCTCCCAGGGATGGGGCTCCCAGGGATGGGGCTCCCAGGGATGCAGCTCCCAGGGATGCGGCTCCCAGGGATGGGGCTCCCAGGGATGCAGCTCCGAGGGACGCGGCTCCCAGGGATGCAGCTCCGAGGGACGCGGCTCCCAGGGATGCAGCTCCGAGGGACGCGGCTCCCAGGGATGCGGCTCCCAGGGATGGGGCTCCCAGGGATGGGGCTCCCAGGGATGCGGCTCCCAGGGATGCGGCTCCCGGGACTTCGGAGAGGAGCGGGGTGCGGGGATGCTGCGGGTGGGTGGGTGGGTTCGGGTAGGGGGGCGGGAGGGGACAGGAAAGCAGCAAACAAAGTGTCAGGGGAGGGAGCAGAGGCTCCGACAGCGCTTGGAGTGCTGAGAGCTGCAAATGCCTGGCAGGGGCTGGGCTGGGTGATTAGCGGGGTGTGCCGGAGCAGAGCTGGACCAGAGATGTGTCTGGCAGACAGCTACTGCAGCACTGAATAATATAGACGTTAAAGCAGTGACCCAGAATCGAGGCACAGCTAAAATCTTAATCCCCTTTAAATAGATTCCCAGACATCCTTTGACGGGGAGGGTCCGCTGAGCGCGGGGATGCGGTTGTGTTGGGTTTCTGGAGCACCGTGACGAAAGTTGGAGATGTTTGTGCTTAAATAATGCTATTTTCCTCCCCTCCCCCTCCCTGTTAATTTGTCGGCGTTGTGCTGCCTTTGCACAAAGAGATGGAGAGGAAAAGAACATCAGCTCTGAACCCACAGCAGATAACAAACAAAAGGCAGCTCGGGAGACGCAGCAGCTGAGCTGGGGGGATCTGAGCTTGGAAAAAAAGGGGACTGGGAAGGGATTTTTTTCATCCAAGTAACCCTGGGGCTGGAGCCTGGCAAAGGTTTATGGTAAATGCATCATCTGACAAAATAAAACCCCTCAAAGCCAGCAGAAGGAACTGTTCAGCATTAACTGTGCTGAAGAGTTGGGACCAGAGTGAGGCAGAGGCTGAGCTGGAAACTGCTTTGGCACTTCTGGAAGGAGCTGCTGCAGTTTTCCAGCTGGGGACAAGGGTGGATTTGCAAAACTGCCCAGGCAAGAGTGGCTTTCCTAGAGCTGCTGGGGTGTCAGGAGACCCAGCAGGGATAGAGGAGATGATGGTTCAAACCCAGGTTCCACCAGCAAGCTGACACATCCTGAGCTCAGGCATCCCAAGCCCTGGTTTTCAGGGCAGGGCTCTAACAAAAAAAAGCTCTTTGCACCTTCATCCAGCTGCTCCCACTGCTTGAGCCATCAGGATACCAAATCTCTCAAGTTTGGCTTCTTTTTGTTTTCTTTTTCCCCCTAATTGTATCTAACACTTCCTGAGTACAACTGTTTAAAAATGAGAAGTTCACCCCAATCCCCTATGGCTGTGGCACCCAGCAGCTTGGGTGGAATACCAGGGACTCTTGTCCAGGACTACAGGCTGGGAGAATTGGGTTCAAAAACTCTTTCTGCCCAGTTCTACCCAGATGCTCCACTCATTCCTGAGTGCTGTCCCCTAGAAATGCAATGTTTGGTTTTCTAGTTTCCTTCATTGTAGAAAACACTCCCAAGATTTCTGAAAGGAAGTCTATAATTTGAATTAAACTGTTTTGTTGGGGTTTTTCTTCAATTCCATGACTATTAGAAAGCAAATAACTTGGGTATTTTTCATTAGAAGGGGAAAAAAAAAAAAGAATTGCTGGGAGAAATGCTAATTTCCCAAGACAGGGTCTCTCCCTCACCCTCTCACCCAGACACTCCTCTGGTTTTCTCCTCACTGCCCCTTTCTTGGAGGTCCCCCACAACCCTGGGGGAGAATGAAACTCCTGGAAGGTCTGCAGGAAGGACCAGGGTAAAAATTCCAGGTAAAACCACCGGGCACACATGGCTGGGCAGCAACACACAAAAAATCCTCTCGTGTTCCTGCAGACAATTCCAATGCCTGGTGGTGAAAAGCCTGAAATGACTTCTCCTAAGTCAGATCCTATGAAGAGAGGCTGAGAGAGCTGGGGGTGTTGAGGCTGGAGAAGAGGAGGCTCAGGGGAGACCTCATCACTCTCTCCAACTCCCTGAAAGGAGGTTGGAGCCAGGGGGGGGTCAGGCAGATATCAGTAGGATAAGAGGGCACAGACTAAAGAATTTTTTCCTAATATCCAACCTAAACCTCCCCTGGCAGAGCTGAAGCTCTGCCAGGGGAGGTTTAGGTTGGATATTAGGAAAGGATTCTTTGCAGAGAGGGTGCTCAGCCATTGGAATGGGCTGCCCAGGGAAGGGGTGGATTCTCCATCCCTGGAGATATTTCAAAAGAGCCTGGATGTGGCACTCAGTGCCATGGGCTGGGAACCACGGGGGGAGTGGAGCAAGGGTTGGACTTGATGAGCTCTGAGGTCCCTTCCAACCCAGCCAGTTCTAGGATTCTGTGATTCTAAGGTCTGCCTGGTGCTGAAATACTGCTGGGATGGAGCAAGACTTCCTTGAGTCTGTGGCCACATTTCTCACAGCAAACAAAATAGAAGAAGAAATAAATGCACCCAGAGTCAGAAAGTTTGGCCCAAATGGGTAAACAGCCTCAAGTTTCATTTTCACCTCAGCACTCCTTTGTATTTGCTTTCTTATCCATAATAATGTTTAGAAAACATCCTGAGAGCACCTCTGCTCTCTGCTAGGTGACCAAAAGTCAGACTCTGAAACCAGAGAGGGGTTTTGGGGCTCCTGAGGACAACCAGCACCACATCCCCATGCAGAGGGTTAGGAAACTGCTGAGATTCTTTGTTCTAATTATTCCTTCCAGAGGCCAGATGCAGAGCCTGACTCTCCTGATGAACAGAAGTCTTCTGATTTCCCTCCTCAGTTTATTCATGGATAATTTATACACACTTGTTCTTGTGCCAGTATTGTTCAGCTCCCAGCTCTTTTCCCTTCTGTTTACTTGGGTATGGAAAGCAATCAGCTCACTCTCCAGCTCAATTTACCAAGGCAAACAAGCAAAGTTCTTCCAGTACTCCTTCTGTAGGATGGGACTTGCATTTCTCTGCTCATTCCAGTAACCCTTTTCTGCACATGCTTCTGCTTGAGCCTGTGGCCACTTGAGCCTGGCTCCCAGCACACTCCAGGTATTCCAGAAAAGTTACTTGCATTGCTATTTTCCTAACTCTATTGGAAATTCCTTACTTGGAGACACAGAAGGTGAAATTTACCCTTTTTACCTCCCCATTATGGAGGTTTCTCCTGTTATCATCCCCAAGCTCTGAACCTCTGTGTCAGGATACAAATTCTTATTGATCTCCAGCACTTTGTGCAAGCAAATTTCAGCCCCTTTTGTTATTCTTATTCTGAGAGGCACCAGATCTCTGTGTGATTCCTGGAGCCTCCGTTGTATCTGCAGTGCCCTGAGTTTTGGGTGACCTGCAAATTTCATCAGTACTTACTCTGATTTGTACCAACTCATCCTGAACTGGTATCATCCATGAAAATATTAAATCCTACCTTGAAAATATTAAATCCTTCCTGTGGATTCCACAGGAGAACTGCAGAGTGGGAAAGGAACTGCTGCCATCTGCTTTCCTACTCTGTGCTCCATCCTATCCAGTTCCCAGCACCCTCTTTTAGGAAGCTGTCAGTCCAGTTCAGTTCCTCTTTCCAAGGGTTTGTTTTCACTTTGCTGAGGCTGCAGTTTATCAAAAGATTTTAAATCTTGCTTTAAGGAAGGAACAAACTTCATTTATCCTCCAAATGTTTTCCTTTCTCTTCCACGCAATGAGTATGTCCTGAGTAGCTGCTCCACAGTTACATTCTAAGAGAAGTTTAATCTCCAACCCTGTGAAGTTTCCAAAGAAAAAGGTCTGATTCCCCCTCAGCAAAGCCATTCTTCCACTGGAGCTGGAATTCAGACTATCCAGGCAAATTAGTCAAAATTTACACTGGCCTCGAGCCACACACTGTGTGCTGTGTCCTGTGTGCACCAGTTATCAAAACTACAATTATAATATCATCTCCTCCTGATGACAGTTTTGGTGATGGAAGTTTTTGGCTGTCATTCCAGGGATAACTGGACTTCCAATGATGAGCACTGCAGGCTGTAGCAGGAAGATAACATTTCTGTAATGATGCTGAGCAGCATGAACAGTTCTCACTTTAACAGGGCAGAGACCCAGAGATTCCAGCCCAGAGCTTTGAGATCTGATGTGGATGGAGAAGACAAAGCAACAAAGCCCTTTCTGCTGCTCCTTCTCCAAATGACTTTAGAAAATCAAGTTAATTTATAGCCCTGCTTTTCTTCTGTTTCTGCAGTTTATGACAGCACTGACACACATTACTTCCTAGCTTCCCATGCACATTTCCCCTTCTGTCTTTCCTGGACAGTGCATTCTTGCATTCAAGTCACAATTGTTGTTTTATTGCATTAATTTATTTGGGGGAAAATAAAGCACTCTCAGTGCCTGGGAGAAATACCAGCAGCAACCTATATGAAATCTGGACTTCTATTCTGTTATTTACAAGTTGGTAAGATGAAGGTCTGCAGAAAAGGCCACTGGGATTTCAGGAGTGGGAGTGGAAAGCTCAGCACCCCAGGGAAGGAGGCAGCTTTTGCTGTGGGACTGCCCCTGCCATGCCCTGCATTTGGTTCCTGGAGACAAGAAAAGCAGAATAATGACTGGAAAAATTTCTGGCAAGACAGGGATAGGGAGATTTGGGAGTGGGAGCAGCTATTGATGCATTGATTAGCAGGGGGCTTGAGCTCAGGAGTTCAATTGGTTCTGAATAAAATACTGGCCTGCCTAATGTTAAGCAGGGACTCTCTTATCTTACTGAACCAGAGCCCTTGTGGGAATAAAATAATAAGAATAAATAGGTATAGCCCAGCTCTTTGTTTCCTAAATGAACTATAAGTAGAGGAATAATAAGAAAAAGTGCTTCTAGCTCAGCAACACCTTCCCTAAATGAAGGGTACACCAGTCCCCAGCTCTTTCACAGGCAATGAATCCTGATGCAGAAGTATTGAGAGTGATGACTGAGGCCTCAATTAGGAGCAGAGGAGTGAAAAGAAAAAGGGAACATATAGGCTGAGGATCAAGAATTTGTTGACTTTCAATTTTTGTAAGCCAAGAGCAAGCAGAGGCTTTGGGCTCTCTGGGTGGGAGCCAGGCAGAGAACTTTCAAGAGGTGTAAGCTTTCAAAGGGCAGTTTGGGGGGAAATTCTGTAGGTCAGGCTTTCTTTGAAGTACTTCCAGTTAGCACTCTGGGCAGCTTAGCCAGTTTGTAAAAGCCACATTACAGCCCCCTGGGGTCTTCTGCAAAGAAGATATTATTCCTCATTTCACTTCCAGGGTCTTTAGAAGACTTTTTGTTTTTTGTGGGGGGGGTGGGAATCCCAAAAAATGGAAAATTCTCTTGCTTTTCTAAGTAATGTTTTTGCTCAGATGGGTGAGCCAGTGAAGGTCAAGTGGCATCTGTCTTTGTCACAAAGTACAAGGTACTTGGAATCCTGCCTGTAAAAGATGGGTGGAAACCTCTGTTCCCCCTGGGGACCAAGTCCTGGGTGAAATCTGTGACTGTGTGGCAGGGAGAGACCTGAGGGATTTGACCAGCAAGAAACAAAGAGTTTGCTCAATGTTTAACCACAGATGCCCAACACGGGGCTTTCCAGCTTTGCTTTGGTCAGTCCAGGGGAAAAAAGGGGTGCAGAAGTTGCACATTGCAGCAACATCTGGAAAAGATAAAACTGTGACTTAGGAGCCTGATGCTGTCAGGGCTTGTTGCTGGTTGCAGGGATGTTTCTCTTTCTCTCTCTCTTTTTTTTTTTTTTTTTAAAAAAGAAAACACTGCAGCAAACCAGCTCCTTCTTCAAAGAGCAGTGAGCCTGCTGGTGTTGGGTTGCAAATCCCCTGGCACTCCTGTGCCAGCACGGGTTATCTCCCTGGGATTACCCAGAGACCTGGAAGATGGGGCTTCTGTCATCTGCAAACTGACAGCTGAGCTGAAGGAAAACAGCTCCGGGGAGAGGGGCTTTAATGAGGATCCTGGAGACCAAGTGTCCCAGTGGGCTGCTTCTGTCCTGCTGCCTTGCCTGGCCCATGGGCAGGTGGAGATAAACAAGGAGGGGCACAAAGATCAGGGCAGGAGGCTCTGGGAGAGCTCAGGAAGGCTGAGAAGCAAAGTCCAGGGGCAAAAAGCAGGTTTGGGGCTGGTTCAGGTGACAGCAGAACAGTGCCCATGCCCCACTCCTTTCCAGTCCTGCTCCTCCCTACCTGAGATGCTTTTTGCTCGTGGAACCATCCCAGAGGAGTCAGTTTGTCATCATCTCTGTGTTGCTGCTCAACACCTTTCACTACAAAATCACCTTCCCATGGCCAGCCACTCCTTGGCACCAGTGGGTGATGTGGTGACATCCCCCCAGGAGCAGCTGAGCTGACAGCAGAAGGCTTCTTGCTCCCAGCCCTGAGGTTCCCCCTCTGGCAGAGGGCTAAGAAGTGAGAGAAACTTGTCACTGTCACTTAGCTCATGTTTGTGCAAAGGATGGTTGAGCCCCGTGGAGTTTTGTTAACCTCCTGGCCTCTTTGTCAAACCTGCCTGAGTTCATGAACCTATTCCCATTTGGTAATTTAATCCCACACATTCCCCTCTGGGGTGGGGTTAAACCAAAACCTGCTTTGAGTTAAGGAGAGCACAGAGCCACATCCTGGTGCAGAATATTCTCTCTCAGTTTAGGCAGGTGCTCCTGGCTGTACTTCCATTTATTTTTCTCTTCCTTCTTTTTTCTTCACTTTCACAGTTACTTGGAAATTATTTTTCCATCAGCTGCATCTTCACCCTTGATTCCTTTGCCTTCCTGGCAGGCTCCTCGAGGTAACAAGGATCTCAAGATTTCCCAAGTCTAGCTGAGGGGCCCCAGTCAAGGGGGTTTTGAAAAACAGGCCCCAGGAATCCCTTGCTCTTTTGAAAACACTTTTCTAGATGCACAAAATATCCAGTGCCACCAGCACCTCTTGCCTCTAGCAGGCTGGACACTGGGACCATTGAGCATCAGTGCTGGTGGTACCCTGCATCCTGCCAGTGCTGCTCTGACCACAGCCCCCTTATCTACTCAGGATTTTATTTCTTAGTTGTGTTAGATTGTAAAAAAGCACCCGAAGGTGGGCCTGGATTAGATACATTCAAAGGCAAAACTGAGTTGGGTCCAAGCCCAAAACATTTCAGGATGGATCAGTTAAGACAATGGCATCACCTACACACTCACTGCAAATTCACCTCTCCCAGGCTGCTCCAGGATTGCCACCAAAACAGAAATGAATTTTGGTTTCCAGATTACAGAACTTTTTTTTTTCTTTCAAGCACATTTTTGGGGATTTTTGTTTGTGTGTGTGTGCTGGTATTTATGATGCCCATTGTTAAAGCTTCAGGAATCCAGCTCCTGCCACAGATTTGTGTTTCACTGGAAAGCTGTCTGAGGTTTTGAATGTCATTAGAGGTAGAATTTGAAATCCTAATGTTTAAATGTTGTATTACAAGCCCATCACTTTGGCTCCATGCTGTAAGTCATGCTAGCTAGTGCCAAAAAAAAAAAAAAAATGAACAGAGCAATTCAGACTCAACCCCTCACATTTTCTAGTGCAGGGAGAATATAGGAGTAATTTTTAAAGCCAGGGGGTAAAAAGGGAGTAATTTAAAAAATAATCTATTTGAGCACTTCTTATTTTAGAAGATTTACTCCAAAGTCACCTAATCCTATCAGACAAGGTAAATTTATGTACACAGACACAACCTGGTAAGCTTTTTGGATTTACTAATGTGCTAGGTGGTTTATATACCAGTGCTGATCTGCCACAAAAAGAGTTGGGAGAAAATAAATTCGATTACATGAAGATGTTTTCAGAAAGCACTCAGTTTCTCCAGCCTTGCCTCACTGGCTTTGGAAGCTCAGTGACATTTTATTTAGTCCCCAGGTCACAGAGCACTTCTCTGACAGCAGCAGCCTGCAAGAAGAGAACTGCTTTACAGTTTCCAGTGTCTGCAGCAGAACTCCTTCCCCTGTTTCACTCAAGTTTCCCATGACATTCCTATGGCTTGATTTAATTTTTATTTATTTTTCTCAGGCAGTTCCTGTGGCACAACAATGGCACAGATTGGTGTCCAGAGAAGTTTCCTCTTCCATTCCTGCCCATGGTGGCTCCATCATCAACTTCACCAGGAGCAGGACTGGGCTCCTAAGCCTCTTCAAAAGTCAGTGTTGACTTTTTTTTTATAGCATTGAAGGTGCCAAGGATAGGGGCAGAACTAAGGCAGTGGCCAAGCTTCTCCTGAGTGGACTCTGGCACCCAAACCCTGCCAGCACCATCTGGCATCACTTTGGGCTGGGAGCAGCAGGTGTCAAGTGGTTTAAATGGGTCTCTCTGGGCAGCTTAGAACAGCCCTATAGGAGGAAACATTTCTTTGGAAGGTCTGAAGATGCAGGTTGCCTTTTCCTGTTAAGCCCAGCAGCCAGATCTGCTCTCTCATGCCTTCAGGGGGCTCAGTCAGTCACAAGAGAAGCCCTGCATTGTTCTGGGCACTGAAGAAACACCCCCCTCTTCCCTTCTTTCCCAAGGATTCCCTACAGATCCCCCACTGAACATCAAATGCTTGCCCAGCAGGGACCACCACAGAGGAACAACACCTGAGCCTCCTGTTTCCAGCCCTTGCTCTGAAGAGAGTCCTGGACACTGTGCAGGAGCATCTCCAGGAGCATCAGGTCCTGATGGACACGTCCTCCATGGGCTGGATGTCAGACCTGGTGTGTTAGCTCAGGGAACAGCCTCTCCTCCTCCTCCTCCTCCTCCTCCTCCTCCTCCTCCCTCCAGTTTTCTCTCCCAAATGGCAGCAGGGCTCTTAGATTTACCCAAACTCTACAGCCTGGAGCTCCAGCCAGGAGGTGCCCTCCTTGGGGCTGTGCTGGCTGCATGGATGGAAAGCTGAGTTTAGAGAATTCCTGCAGGTATCAGCAAGTCCCCAGTCCACCTGCTGCTGCTTTTCCCCTTCCACTGGGGCTGCCCATCAAGTTGTTGGTAGCTGCTTCAGAGTGTTTTGGGCAAGCCCTTCAAAATAAAACCTGGGGCCTCAATGTCTCAGCTACAGCCCTTTAGTGCTCTGGTTTGCAGAGCTGTTTGGGGAATGGTTTTCCTGGGTAATGGAAGGAAAGATAATTTTAGGAAGTGCAACACAACTCCTGGTAATGGGTAATAAAGCTGCACACTCTTCCTGCTCCTGTAATTCCTCAGCTCTTTGCTTGCCATGCAGAGAGAGGGAAAGATAATTAACAAAGTATAGTGTGGGGTGGTCTCATCAGAAAGTTGGATGTCTCAGCATGAGCTGAGTGCTAAACAGTGAGATTTTATTGTGCTACCAGCTCTTAGAGGCAGGAGCATCAATTAGATTGTAACAGCACATATATATATTTATATGCTTTAATGAAACACTTGGCTCTGCATCCATCCTTCTCAAGTTGTTCCTGGTGGCAACTCAGTTCTTCATCTTCTGTAATTTGTTGGATTGAAAATAATTTACAGGCACCCTGATGACCTGGGGGACACAAAAAGCCAGCTCCATCTTATCCCTGGGTGCAAACCCTTGGTTTCTGCCACTGCTGCTGATGCATCAAAAGGAAATTTTGCCCCAAAGCCTCATCCCCCTCTCTGCAGAAATCTCTGAAATGCCCTGTAATACCCGGGTATTTTTGCTAGGCAAAATATAATGAAGCCATAAACTCCTCAAAAGAGGTCACAGAAATATTTGCTGCAGTTTTACCACTCTTGGAGATGTAAAGACAAAGTCCAGCAACCCACCAAGCATCAGCTGAGCTGTGGCAATTGCAGGAAGGCAGTGAAGTTAAACTGCTCTTACTCCCTGGTGAAGCAGGCACAGAGTGTCCAAACAGATCAGTGTACAAAAATTTCTGTCACAAGCCTGAGCATGCTTTTAAATATCCATCCTGGAAGGCACGTGCATGGTTTTCTCTTTCTGTAACTGGAGTAGGAGTAGAAAGATCTTCCTGGTCCTTGGAAGACACTCAAAGCATCTGGATTTTTTTCTTACCCCTGTCAATGCCCATTAAATCTTAATTAAAAGTCAGTTGCAACTGATTTCTGGTCCAGTCCATTCCCTCTGGACTGGTCTCTTTGGGGAAGGTCTTTCCACACGTGGGGAGAGATCTGGACCTGGAGAGAGAGGTCTAGAGAGGTCTGCAGCCTGACCATGAACCCCTTCTCCTTCCATGTTGGTCCTTGATGGAGAAAGGCTGAAGGAAAAATGTTCCTTCATCCCTGTACTACACATTAAACACCTCAGTTGAATAATTGATATGAATTCAGACATCCTGGGAAATGAATTCATCAATCCAACCCTTCATTTACTGAGGATTCAGCTTCAGAATCAGAAACACAGGAGCAGGAGCCTGGTACCAGTACCCACCCCCTGTGACCCACTGGAGGCAGCTTGGCCTCTCCATCCCTTCAGCATTGGCTTTTCTGCTGAATTTATCACCAAATGGAAATCCCAGCAGCAGGTTTAAAAAGAAGGGTAACTGTCTGCTGAGAGCAGGGCAAGCTCCTAAAATCTCACAGGCCACGGAGAAGCCCTCAAATGGTGGTGATTTTCACTGATGCTCTTTATGGCTAGCACTGAAACCAGTTGTCTAAAAAAAAATAATAGCAAACCAGAGTCCAAACTCCCTCTGACAGACCCAGCTTGACCTAATCCCATAAAAAGCTGCTTTTTGTGGAAGCATCCCTGGAGCTCCTCTCCCCAGGCTGCTGGGTTTCCTTGGAGCTGGGCAGAACTCAGAAGCTGCTGGGTCAACATGAACCATAAATTACACAGCAACAGAGACAATTGCCAAGGACCTCAGAACAATTAAACAGAGTCAGGCAGAAGGATTTAAAGGTGGTTTGTTTTGTTTTTTTTTATGAAGCAAACAGTCAAGGCTTGGCTGCCTTACCTCCTGCTGAGAAAGTTCTCTGGCAGCTTGAGCGAAGGGGCAATTACAGCTTTCAATCAGACTGGAAAACAGCTGTACCTGGTGAAAAAAAAAAAAAAAAAAAAGGAAAAAACTCAACAATGTATTGCAGGATGGACTTCCTCCCTAATGGGAGCTAATTGCTCCTTCAAAGGAGGAAAGGCTTAGCTCAAGGATGTTGGAAAGAGCTGGGAAGCAGGCTTGGGGGATGAGCTCAGGTCTGAGCAGGAGGTACCCAGAGGGCAGGCTGGGTCAGAAGAGTCCATGGACCCTCCTTCTGGAGGGACAACATTTGCCACACCTCCCATGGGTGTTATTTGTTATTTCAGCCCATCTGGACCAGATCTGATGAAGAAACTTGGATTTTGTAGCTCCAGTGGCTGCTGTAGGATGTTTTAGTTGAATTACATCAGGCAGAGCCAAACTCATCTGTTCAGATGGAGCTTTTTGAGGGAAGAGAGTACCTGCAATATCAGCATTTCAAATCTTTTAATATGCAGCTGCTTTAAAGAATGTGATGCTTTTTGTTTTCAGGAAAAATTTTGATTAAATGTCTTTTTGAGACTTGGCCAGCTCACTGCCCCTGTGCTGCCAAAATTCACTGTTTCTGACGTTTTCAGCAGGAAAGGAAGCCAGGATATTCTCACCCAGGGCAGGCAGCAGCACAGCAGCTGCTTTAGGAGAGACCCAAAAGCACAACCTGTGTTATCTGTCTTCAGCTAAAAACTTTTTTGCTGCTGCAGTGCATGGTGAATATTTAGCACTTGAACTCTTCTACCCTGCACTGTGGCTGCAGCCTGTAATGAGAAGTGCTAACAGAGTCTTTGAGATGAAAAGTGATGTATCAATACACTGACATGGAATATGAACTGAAAATACAGCATCATTTTGGGTATAAAGGTTCTGAGAGCCAGGATGGCCATTTCCTACACATCTCCATCCCACCTGTGCCAGTGGGACCCTGACCCAGCCTGGGGCTCTTTAGGAGCTCGAAATACAAAATAATCACAAATGTAATAGGATTTTTTTTATGGTATTGCTCTGTATTTTTTTATGGCATTGCTCCCAAAGCTGCAGTAAAACATGATGCTGCTGCATCAACACAGGGAGCCTGAGACAGGCAAACCTCCAGAAGCAGGAGAAGCACTGCTTTACAGGGAAACAAAATCCACTTTCAACTCTCTATAAAGTTTCTCCGTAGCCCTGCCATGAAGCCATGCAAAAAGCTGTCTTCTGCTACCAACATGGCTTTCTTGCATTAAGAAGATATTTTCCTATCTGTTGCAGATCACCACATCCATTCAGCAGTTACAGTTCTGTAGGCAGCCTTGCTCCTGAATCCCTTTCCAAGAGGATGGGACTGTCAGTGCTGAGCTACTTCAGCCCCTTTCCCTGCATCCAGAGAGCTGCTGGGGAGGAATTGGCTCAGTCTGGGGGCCTTGCTGCACCCATCCCCATCCTGACTCCCAATCAGGAGTCTCTTTATGCTCAGCAGGGCAAGTTAAAGCCAGGAGTGTGGCTAAGGAGCCAACAAAGTGCCACCAGGGGTGGGTGGATGTCCCTGTTTGCCCCAGGGTTACGCTGCCAGGCTCAGCGAGGATGGAGCTCACTGCACCTTCAGGGAGCTTAAAAAGCCATGAAGCAGTAAAACAGGCAGCATCTCTCAAGTGAAATGATGACATTTTGCTTTGCTTTGCTTGCATTATTTATCCAGGTGCTTTCCATTCATGCCATGGATCAGAGCTCATCCTGGAAAAGAATAAAACTTGGAAAGCAGTGCTGGTGAAGCTGCCCCGGTGAGCACACGGTGGGTTCTTCTCCTGGAAGCTTCTTGTCTGGCTCTGAGTGCTCTGAAATGCATCAACCCAGCCTGCAGCTTCTCAAGAAAATGTCTCATCTTGGCAACTTTCCCTCTCTCTCTCAGATTTATTTCCCAGCTCCATCATTCCCTGGGTGAGATGCTGGTACCGAGCTGGAGCCCCCCAGCTAAACATTTCCTCTGCTCTGGGGAGGAACAAAGCTCTGCCCAACTTCCCTGAACTGAGTTTAAAAAAGTTGAAAAGCCCATTTTTGTCCCAGCAGAGTCTCAGCATACTGGCAGAGTGGAAACCAAGCCCCCTCTCCTCACATTTGCACTGAACTCCCATGAATTTGGGACAGTTTGTCCATTTGTCCATTTTGATGTCAACGGAGAATGAAGGGATCCGTGTGTGCTCCTGGGGCATGGCTGGGGGTGGGTGACTTGCTTGGGATCAAAAAGGCACCTCAGGATTCCAAACATGTAATTCATCTCAACCTTTATCTCCTCTAATTTCACAGGACTTAATTACCCCATTGGCAGTAGATCTGGATTTGTCTAAAATGACTTAAAGACTCAGAAGACCCTTCTCAAGAGCTGGAGGATGCTTCCTCCCCTGGAGCCAAGAACCTGTGAGGTGGAAAAAAAGCAGTTCTATAGGGTCTGTTTGAATCTGAGCTTGCATCTGTGGTGTGACACCCAGGTAACATATATCAGTGCATTTCCATTGAGTCCAGCTGTAGGAAAAAGGAAAAAGGGAAACCATGAGGTCCTCCCCATTCTCCTTCATTTTTTGGATGAGAAACTGAGCTGCAGAGTAAGGCAGGTAGGGCAGGGAACAGAGGCCCCAGGTGGGCTGTGTTTATCCATGAGGTATTTCCCACCCTTTCTGGTTGGACACGTTGCCAAGCCCAGGGAGTGTCACCATGGGATGCTCAGCTTCTCTCTGGACTGGTTTTGCCTGGTGTCTGAGTTTCCCAAACCTTGAGGAGAGCAAAGCAATAGGATTTCCAGTGGGAAACCATGCCAGGGGCCTATGTTAGGGAACAACCTGGAACTCCCACACTCCAATTTCTCTTTAGAAGCTCTGCTGGGATGAGATGGTTGAAGACAGCTCCTTGCACTCCAAAAAAATAATAAGTCCCCCCAAAATACCCAACCTGGAGCTGTTTTCTGCTTAGTGCAATGGTACAAGCCCTGCCACTCCATGAAGAGAGCAGAGCACTGGTTACCTCGGGTGCCTGGGGAGGAGAAGTCCCTTTCCCTTCCCCATCTTCTTCCTTTCTGTCACTCTGCTTTAGAGTTTGCAGCCATGAGGGACTGGTGATGACCAATCTGAGGTTTTGGGATGTTCAGCTCCTCCTCCCACCTTGTATTCCCTTGGGCAGATTGCTGGAATCTACACTCTGAGATTTGTCTGGCACTCAAGTGAAGGCAGCTTCATCTTCACAGCAAAGCTGGGGGGGGAGGAAGGAGAGTGGGTGGTGAGGAGTAGAACCCTGTAGGAAAGCTATTTCCTTCTTCTGCTCTTCAAAAGAGAGGTGAGAGGAGAAAGAAGTGGTGAATCTTTCCCAGATTTTCTTCAAAAGAGAGGTGAGAGGAGAAAGAAGTGGTGAATCTTTCCCAGATTTTATTCAGTGATGCTCCAAGGTGAATGATTTCAGCAGAACACCCAGGGCTGGGTGCTGAGCATGGTCAGCAAAGGGCTGTGAGGATGGGAAGCCACCAGCACCTCCCATTGTGGTGCCAGCAGATCCAGTTCTGCTCCACACTTCAAGGAAAGGAGCTGGGGGAAACCATAGAATCATGGAATTGGCTGGGTTGGAAGGGACCTCAGAGATCATCAACTCCAACCCTTAAAGAGCCCATAAAGAGCCTGACTCCTGTTGCTGCCCTCCTTGAGGTGAGGGGTGATTTTGCTTTGTTTAATCAACTCTGAGACCTCGAAAAAATTAACATTTCAAAAGTGTGTGTCAGGCATGCACAGCTCTGTCCATAATTCATGAGAGCTTTTAAGGCATTCAAGGGGATCCAGCAGTGCTGAAGTCATGGGACAAATCCCTAATCACTCTGACTTGATCCTCTTACACTTGGACCCAATCTGCTCTGTGTTAAAGCACCCAAGATGTGGTAACAGAAGAGAGAGCCCAAGGTCACTGTGCCATCCAGCCTGGGCTTTGGCATCCTCTGGGTTGACTTTTGAGAAGATGAAACCTCCAAGGGTAATGTAAAACAGCAGAACTTGAACAAGTAACTCAAGCTCCCAGAATTTCATAAAAATTGGCTGCTTTCAGGAACAAAATTTTGCCCATCTACCCACATGAGAGGACTGAGCCCAGGTGCAGCACTGGGAGCCTTGGTGTGCTGGAATTTATGGGCTAAGCAGTGCTGAGGGACTCTAATCTCTGTCATATGGCACAAACCTAATGCATCACTTCCTCTGAGTTATTTTTGGAAGGGAAATGCCCATGTGAAAAAAAAATAAAAATAAATGACTAGATGAAAGTTAATTTAATCAAGTGCATTTATATAATTGCTTTCATATGAACAACAATTGCTGCAATGATTTATAGAGATGGGGAGAAAATGCAGCCTGGAAGATGACATAACAGAAATTTGCAGTGGAGGGGGCAATGTGCCAGATGTAGCACTTAATGCTAATGGGATGCCACATTAATCACTCTTTAAGGCATCCTTCAATCCTTACATATTGGAAATTGTTACCTTCCTGGAGAATTCCTGATTTCCCCACACTGGGTCTCAACCTGAGGTCATCACCTCAGCTCCAGACCTCTCAGCCTGTCAAAAGGCCACCACCAGGCTCAGATGTTTAAAACCTGTGTGTCCAGGGCTTTTCCCTGGAGATTTACTGCTTCTTCCTGCCAGAATCACAGCACACATTGTGCCTCCTAACCTGGCACAGCCCAAAGATCTGCCAGGTACAGAAATCACCTGCTAGGAGCAGTGCCTTTAATTACACCCATTACACACCCAGATGAGCTGAAGCAGTTACAGTGTCCCAGGGAAACACTGCAGTGGTCCAACTCACCAAAAACTGCTCTTTGTAGCAAAATAAAGAGATGAACTTGCCATACCAGCCCAGAAGAGAGGAACAAACTGGGAATGACAACAGGAAACTGAATCCTTCCTACTCCACCCTTTTCCCCACTGCCAGTCCTGCCAAGCCAGAGCAGAGGCAGGAGATCAGATGTTTGGATCACCAGTATGGAGAGGTTTAGATCACCAGCATGGAGATGTTTGGATCACCAGCATGGAGATGTTTGGATCACCAGCATGGAGGTGTTTGGATCACCAGCATGGAGAGGTTTGGATCACCAGCATGGAGAGGTTTGGATCACCAGCATGGAGGTGTTTGGATCACCAGCATGGAGATGTTTGGATCACCAGCATGGAGGTGTTTGGATCACCAGCATGGAGAGGTTTGGATCACCAGCATGGAGAGGTTTGGAACACCAGCATGGAGGTGTTTGGATCACCAGCATGGAGAGGTTTGGATCACCAGCATGGAGAGGTTTGGATCACCAGCATGGAGGTGTTTGGATCACCAGCATGGAGATGTTTGGATCACCAGCATGGAGAGGTTTGGATCACCAGCATGGAGAGGTTTGGAACACCAGCATGGAGGTGTTTGGATCACCAGCATGGAGAGGTTTGGATCACCAGCATGGAGAGGTTTGGATCACCAGCATGGAGGTGTTTGGATCACCAGCATGGAGAGGTTTGGATCACCAGCATGGAGAGGTTTGGAACACCAGCATGGAGGTGTTTGGATCACCAGCATGGAGAGGTTTGGATCACCAGCATGGAGAGGTTTGGATCACCAGCATGGAGATGTTTGGATCACCAGCATGGAGATGTTTGGATCACCAGCATGGAGGTGTTTGGATCACCAGCATGGAGAGGTTTGGAACACCAGCATGGAGAGGTTTGGATCACCAGCATGGAGAGGTTTGGATCACCAGCATGGAGAGGTTTGGATCACCAGCATGGAGGTGTTTGTATCACCAGCATGGAGAGGTTTGGATCACCAGCATGGAGAGGTTTGGATCACCAGCATGGAGAGGTTTGGAACACCAGCATGGAGGTGTTTGGATCACCAGCATGGAGAGGTTTGGATCACCAGCATGGAGAGGTTTGGATCACCAGCATGGAGAGGTTTGGATCACCAGCATGGAGGTGTTTGGATCACCAGCATGGAGGTGTTTGGATCACCAGCATGGAGATGTTTGGATCACCAGCATGGAGATGTTTGGATCACCAGCATGGAGAGGTTTGGATCACCAGCATGGAGAGGTTTGGATCACCAGCATGGAGATGTTTGGATCACCAGCATGGAGAGGTTTGGATCACCAGCATGGAGATGTTTGGATCACCAGCATGGAGATGTTTGGATCACCAGCATGGAGGTGTTTGGATCACCAGCATGGAGGTGTTTGGATCACCAGCATGGAGATGTTTGGATCACCAGCATGGAGATGTTTGGATCACCAGCATGGAGATGTTTGGATCACCAGCATGGAGAGGTTTGGATCACCAGCATGGAGATGTTTGGAACACCAGCATGGAGGTGTTTGGATCACCAGCATGGAGGTGTTTGGATCACCAGCATGGAGATGTTTGGATCACCAGCATGGAGAGGTTTGGATCACCAGCATGGAGATGTTTGGATCACCAGCATGGAGATGTTTGGATCACCAGCATGGAGATGTTTGGATCACCAGCATGGAGAGGTTTGGATCACCAGCATGGAGATGTTTGGAACACCAGCATGGAGGTGTTTGGATCACCAGCATGGAGGTGTTTGGAACACCAGCATGGAGACACCAAGGAACCAAGCAGGCTGAGTGCCAGCCAGCCCTACCATCCCTTTTCTTTGGAGAAGCAGCACTCAAGATGTTAATCAGGAGCTGTCAGCCTGCAAAAAGCACTTCCACCCGAATTAACTGCTGGGTTAAGCTGCCTGAAAGTCCACAGACAGATTTTTAGAGCAATTCCATGCACACTGGGTTTTTTCCTTTTGTCTTTCGAGCCAAAACTTTCAGGGATAATTAAAAGAGCAAAGGCCAAGGGAAGCAACCAACCAGAGGAGGGGTTTGCATGTGGGAGGCTGTTAGGGTTGGAAAGGGAGGCAGATGAGATCTATCTGGCTTGAGACTAATCCAGGAAAGTCCTGAGGACTGCTGAAGAATTTAACTCTGCAGCCCAAGCTGGCAGACACAGGGCTGTAAATCTAATGCTTGCTAAGCTGTATCTATTGAAGTGATGCCACGGGGCGTGCAGTGGTGGAGTTTTAGCACATTAGTGTCACACTCTCAGTTCTCTCCCACCCTGCCCAATTATTTTTACAAGTTTTAGAAGCTTAGCAGATTTTCCAGCCAGGGAAGAAGCTGTCCTAAGGAGATGCTGAAAAAACTCAGAAAACATTTCTTAGGTCTTCTCATTCCCATGTGAAGCCCCAGCTCTGCATCCTGATGGCCAAGGGATCAGCCCCAGCAGAAAAAGAGGTTGAAAAACTAAATAGAAATCTGGATGTAGCTGCAGCCAGTGCCCAGAGCACAGCGGGGTGCTCTGTACCAGCTAACACAGTCCAAAAAAAAGAAAAAAAAAAAAAAAAGAGAGATAGCAGGATGCTCTTGCCAGCTATTTTATGGGAGGGATTCTGAGAGCATGAATGAAGGCACAGTGTCCCCCAGGATGATGGCACCAGTGGTGACACTGATCCCCTTGTGTGGAAACATCATCTGGCAAAGAGCAGGGAGCATCCTCTGCTGCTTCCACTGCTTGCCAGAAAGGGCTGTGTGTCAGCTGAGGGGAGAGAAAAAAGGGAATGAAGTGTGTGATGGGAGTGGAACAAAGTGGTGTGAGGAGCCCAGGAGTGCAGGAAGATGTTAAAGCAAAGGGGGGACATCTGGGCAGAGATCTGGCCCCTCCTGAAGTTAAAGCAAAGGGCTCCATGGGCTCTTACAGGACCAGAATTTGAGGCCTGCTGAAGGAGAGGGATGGAAAGCACATCTGTGAGGGAGGAATGGTTGGACTGCCTGAAGCTCAGATTGTTTTAGCTGAGGACCTTTCATCCTGCATCTGTCTGTAGAAATAGACTGAACGTGACCCAGGACTTTGGCATTGTTTGAAGTGCTCTGTCTGGGTGTGGAGATCTAGAGAGAGAATAGCTGCAGCCATCAAAACTCCAGAGGATGGACACAAATGGCACCCAAATGTGTCCTGCAAGAGATCCCCTTCTTCTTCACCTCCCCTGCTACCTGGGGAGATGCAAGAGCAGCATTAATGAAGGGCAAACCTCCTCACAACACGTGGGGACACAGGAATGAGGATGTCTCAGAAACCTCATCATTCAAACAGCAAGAGAGGCCTGCAGCCTGCTCAGGTTTTTCCAAGCATTCTTCAGGACATCTCTGCAGTTAAAAAAAAGAGGCAAAATCCTCTCAAGAGGATATTTTGAACTGTGCTGAGCACTGACTGCTCACCACCCTTGTGGCACAAGGGGGTGGATAAATCCACCTTTCAGCACCAGAGTCTTTTCAGATGCTGTAAAACCCTTACTGCATCTATAAAATTTATCCCAGAGGAAGTGGTGTGAAGGCTGATGTAATCAAAGGACAAGGATCCTCACCCTGTGTCTGAGGATGTGCAGAACCCCCCTCATCACTCACCAGTGAGGACGTTTTTACTGACTGCCCAAAACCTCAGCTTGGCCTGGGGGGCAATGTTTACATCCTTGTGGGATGAGAGGTGGGCAGCTTGGCTGAGCATCTGGTGGCCTGATCAACAGAGATGAAGGAAGAGCTGAGAAGAAATAGCAAGAGGGTGAATCCATGAAGAAAACAATTCTGGGGTTGATTGCATGCAGGAGAGGCAGCTGGAAGAGGGAGGTGCATGGTCAGGTTCTTGCTTTGCTGAAGGTTGCTTGGCTGCTTGGTAAAGGTTTGACATCTCTCCCATCTTTACTCCTCTTTTAAAGTTTCAGCTTTATATTTCAAATTCAGCTGGGGAAAACCTGAGCAGGCTGCAGGCCAGTGCCCAAGTACAAACCTTTGAGCAATTTGAGCCGGGCTCTCCATGCTGCTGGACTCCAGCTCCACCCAGCAGCAGAAATCCTGAGATATTCCATCCACAGCATCCGAGGCTGAGGTGTCAACATGTTCCTGTTATCCAGACTCCTCCTGGAAAGGTTTCCCTCCCACCTTTGTGGCCTCCAGAGGAGGAACCTCTGCACTGATGGCCAGGAGTGAAGCATTTATATATAACAGAACCCAGTTCTGTTTAATATCTTTATAGATGATTTAGATGAGGGGATTGAGTCCATCATCAGCAAATTCACAGATGACACTAAGCTGGGGGGAAGTGTGGATCAGCTGGAAGGCAGGAGGGCTCTGCAGAGGGACCTGGACAGACTGGAGAGTTGGGCTGATCCCAACGGGATGAGGTTCAACATTCCAAGTGCCGGGTCCTGCACTTTGGCCACAAGAACCCCATGGGGAGCTCCAGGCTGGGCACAGAGTGGCTGAGAGCAGCCAGACAGAGAGGGAGCTGGGAGTCTGGATTGCCAGGAAGGTGACCATGAGCCAGCAGTGTGCCCAGGTGGCCAAGAAGGCCAATGGCATCCTGGGCTGGCTCAGGAACAGCGTGGCCAGCAGGTCCAGGGAAGGGATTCTGCCCCTGTGCTCAGCCCTGGGGAGGCCACAGCTTGAGTCCTGTGTCCAGTTCTGGGCCCCTCAGCTCAGGAAGGAGATTGAGGTGCTGGAGCAGGTCCAGAGAAGAGCAAGGAGGCTGGGAAGGGATCCAGCACAAGTCCTGTGAGGAAGGGCTGAGGGAGCTGGGGGTGTTGAGGCTGGAGAAGAGGAGGCTCAGGGGAGACCTCATCACTCTCTCCAACTCCCTGAAAGGAGGTTGGAGCCAGGGGGGGGTCAGGCAGATATCAGTAGGATAAGAGGGCACAGACTAAAGAATTTTTTCCTAATATCCAACCTAAACCTCCCCTGGCAGAGCCTCAGCTCTGCCAGGGGAGGTTTAGGTTGGATATTAGGAAAGGATTCTTTGCAGAGAGGGTGCTCAGCCATTGGAATGGGCTGCCCAGGGAAGGGGTGGATTCTCCATCCCTGGAGATATTTCAAAAGAGCCTGGATGTGGCACTCAGTGCCATGGGCTGGGAACCACGGGGGGAGTGGAGCAAGGGTTGGACTTGATGAGCTCTGAGGTCCCTTCCAACCCAGCCAATTCTGGGATTCTATGATTCTATGATTTTGCCTGCACCCCTCTGCCCATCTGTTCTATCCTGATCAGGATCAGGATCAGGATCAGGATCAGGATCAGGATCAGGGCTTTCAGGTGCTTTGCTGCCCCAGCTGCAGTGTGACCAGCAAGATGTGTGTGTCCACACAGCCCTAAATGCACAAGGCAGTTTGTCCTACCTCTGAGCCAAAGATTTTTGCCCCATTTTGTAGGTAGGCAGCAGGCACAGATGGGTTACAAGAGCTACCCAGGGCATACTGGGAGGGTCTGTGACATTCCAGGAGCAGGGACAACCTCTTCCAACCTCTCAGCCTGCAGGCTCAGCAGGAGACACCAGCAGAGGAAATTCAGCTCTGGATCAAGAAAAGATGAATACATCATCAGGCAGGGATAAAGCCATTTTACTAAAAGGATTTTTTAAAAATGGGAAGAAAACAAGGATGTTGAGATGGATGAACACTGAGGACTGAAGGACTCAGGTCCCTCTTGGACAAATCTGCTGTTTTGCTGATGTGACAGCAAGGCAGAGGCAGGGAAAGGCTTGCAGCCTGCACAGTGAGACATTTCCAGGTAGCAGGTCCACAAAAAAAGGTGGAGAAGGTACTCTTGGAAGGACACCCTTGGAGAAAGGACTTGCACGACACAGCTTGGAAGGGACAGAGCTCATTCTGTCCTAGGAGCACCTATGGAGAGGCCATGGGAATGGATTTTCTGGGCTGCTTTTTTAATTTCCAGATGGATAAGGAGGTTGCTGGGAAAATTCTACCGTAAGAAAACAGGGACTGATGAACCTGGGACTAAGATACCCCAAATGTCTTTTTGTCTGAAAAGATTTGAATCTTTTGCTGAGCCAGAAAAGGGACCACACATGGAGTTTCCTGGGGACTGGCAATCCTCTCAGTGCTGGCTGTGCTAATAATCTCAGCTGATGAGAGACAAGAGAAATCAGGGTTTTCTTATCCCAAACACAGACTGGGGTGTGCTTAGGGCCTGAGGGACCAGCACTAAAAACCTTTGGGAATGTAATGAGTTCTCCATGCTGGGGTTAATTTCTGCTCTGTTGCATCCCAGCCTCTTCCAATTCCCATCTCAGTGGAACTGACCCCTCTTAAAAATTAGGATTCCTTGACATTTGAGCCACAAGCAAGGTCACAGTAATAGTTACTCCTTTTTTCCAGCTCCTCTTCATCTACAAAGAAATGCTGAGGCAGCAGAAATCCACTGCAGCTGCTCATGGCCATTGCTCCAAGGCTTTTTGGCACTTTCCTGGATGCAGCCTTGGCCCTCAGGGGCCCTTTGGGATGGTTTTTGTGCTGGGCTCTGCTGCCTTGAGCCAACTCGATGAACCTCGTTCTAAAACAAAATAGGAATTTGCAACACTTGAGAGAAGGGAAGCAAAGGGGCTGGACTGGGGAATCTCTGGTACCCTTCCTGTGGTTCTGTGACTTTCATTTGCTTCCTGGGAAGTCTCAAAACAAAATACCTGGAGGTGGACAAGGATAATCTAGCTCACATGCCTGGTAAATAAAGGTGTGGAGGACAATTCCACTCCTGAACCCATGGAGGAGGAAGATCTGAGCTGTCCCCTCCCAGCTTTCCTCTAAGCCAGGGCAGCAGAACATGGTTTGTGCTTCCTTTCTGCTTCCCAGCATCTCATGTCCCCCATCCCCACCCATGGGGAGATCATTCCACAGGACATTGCATGAGTGAAGCCTTCCCAATTTTTTTAGGAAATACCCTGCAGGCAAGAGATGTCTCCAGGAAACCTCCCAGTCTCACATGAAACCTCATGGTGACTCTCAGGCAGGGATTCAGACTTTTGCCCCATAGACATTGGGCTAAGAAACCTTCCCAGTGCCCTTCCACTATTTTTTTTGCCTGTGGAAGCAGCTTGTCCTAAACACCATTCCCCCATTTCCCTGGCAGTGCCTGCAGCTCATCTCTAGCAGCTCAGTCCCTCCTGTGCTAAGGGAACTCCTTCCTTTCCAGCTGCCCTCCACACGTCTATCAAGGACACCTTTGTTGTGAAACTTGAAAAGTTTTGCTTCAGGTTTGGGGTTTTTTTTCTGTTTTTCTCTTTTGTGATGTACTAATCTCCACTCAAGGCACACTTTTTAACTTCTCTCCATGTCCCAGTGTCATTGGCAATGATTGCTTTTCAGGCTGCAGTTGCTTTCCAAATTGGAAATGCCAGAGCAAGGCTCTGACAGAGAAAAATAATACCTGCAAATAACTTTTTTAAAGCAGCTACTATTAAGAAAAAAATTAAAAAGGCAAAAGAAACCAACACCCAGGAAATCGAGCAAGGGGCATCTAATGCACCTTGCCTGGAAAGTCAGAAATTACCAGTATTTCAAAGTATCTTTGCACTTAAATGGCATTGGTGAACATTAAGAAAAAGAAGATGCATAAAACATTAAAAAAAAAAAAAAAAGATCTGCATTACATAGGCAAGGATCACCACTACCTTCAATTTTAGACCTGCCTGGAACAAAGGGTACAGAGGAAAAAAAAAAAAACCACTTTTCCAGAAAATGCCCTTTGGAGGGTTTGCAGGTGGGAATGCAAAGAAGCCAAGGAAAGGGCTGAGAGTTTGGAGTTCTGACTTTGGCCACAAAAGACTTCTCAGGGGAAGCTTTGCTGTTTCTGACTGGAGCTGGTGCAAACCACGGGCAAGATGCATTTCAAATCTCAAATACCAGAAACAGGAGACAAACCTTTCCTCTCCCATACAGTCCCCCTTGGCCAGTGAAATTATTGCCTGGAGGGCACCCCAGGCCCAACAGGGAATAAACAAACACATCTCTCCCTCTCTCATCCTGCCTGACATAATCTCCTCTCCTGTTCCCTGATGAAAGCAGTGGAAAGTTTTGCTTCTCTCCTTCCCCTGTGGTCACTGGTGGGTGGGAAGAAATTAAGTGATAATACTAAAAAAGTATTGCTGCTGTTCTGCTCTCCTGAGGGAAGGATAAAGCCAGATTGGAAATCCAGGCAAGGTCAAGAAGAGGAAAAAGAAGCCCCTGGCCATGCTGACCTTCAGACAGCACCTCAAACATCAGCTGGGCAGAAACAGCTCCTGTTCCCAAGAACCCTGCAGCAAAGGCTCAGGGAGGGATTTTTTTTTATCCCAGCTACTTTTTACAAAGTATGCAAAGCAGCCTTTGCTCCCAGAGCCTCCCACTCAGCTGTTTTCCTATTCTGTTATTCAAGGTAAGTCAATAAATGGTTGTTGGGAGAGGAAAACCATCACAATCAAATAAGTTGTGTGTTTCAGCATGTATACACAGGCAATGGCTTTCAAGAGGAAGGATGTGAACAATAAAACCAGATTAAACCCACAAATTAATCACAATCTAGGAGTCAGCTTGCTGAGCTCAAGTGCTCCTTTACACAGGGCTTAGAGGCAAGATCTCTGCATCTGGACCACATCAAATTCCTGCAGACACTATGTCAACACCAGAGCTTGTCACGACCTTTCTGGCCCCTGCCAAATTAATAAATCTGGTTTTATTCCCTCTGTGTCTCACTGGAGCCTCCCCAAGCAGAGCCCTGCCCTAGACACCAGCCCTCTCCTCTCCCTCTCTGTTCTCACCTTCCTCCACGTGGGAAGATGGCACAGAAACACTTCAGTAGTTAAACCCTGCAAATTCTGTTCCCAGTGTCCAAGTGACTGCAGTGTGACATCCTAATAAATATCCCCAAGCCTTATGCCAAACCCTTGCCAGCTTCTCCAGGGCCTCCTTGGGAGTCACAGCACAGCCTCAGGAGTACTTTATACTCATCCTGAAGTGCTACACAAGGCACTGCAAGGTGCTGGATAAAGGATGCTCAGGGCTTACTAAGTAGTAGGGCTTAGTGCTAAGGACTAAGATGGACACAATGATGATTTGGCCTCACTCAGATTCAGCTGCTTACATACAAGATGTCAACGTTATCTTCAGTTCTTTCATGGCTCAATTTCCTGACATGGTGAAGTAAAATATAAAGAAAAAAAAAAAAAAGAAGAAGTGTGATTCAATGCCTGGCTGTATATTTATTTCCTCAGGACATTACTTGGGGTGCACCTCACCTCTTTTCAAGACTTCTCCTTCCAAAACCCTAAGCCTGTTGCACTCTACCAAACTGGTAGAGGATTAGCTGGAGAAGCAGTCCCAGCCTTCCTCATTTCTACCTTTCAGAGAGAGGAGAACTTGGGAAGTTGCTTTAAATGCAACCCAGGATTTAAATCCCAAAAGGAATGCAAAAGAATCACCTTCCCAGCTGCCAGCTCAGATGAACTGCTTCCTTGCTCTCCAAGGACAGGTTGTTTCTCTGTGGGTGAGCCAGTGTTTTAAAGCAGGTAATTAATTGTGCTTTCTAAGGTGAGAGGGAGGATGTACTATTTTCCCCCATGTAGTTATCACCTGCCACTTTGTACCTGGTCTTAGATGACCTCTGTCAGAGCCTTGGGTCAGAACATTTCTCTCCTGCCTGTGAACAGGTTTCACTTCTGTGTTTGGCAGAGCTGGAGATCTAATCCTTGACATCAGTGAGGAGCCTGTGGAACACAACTTTAGTGCCCTGTGGGGCATCTCCAGATGTGTGCTTGATAACACCATTCCCATCCACATCAGCCCATGAAACTCACTCCATAAGGATCTGCTCTGAAGGAAAATTGTACTCTTGGTCACTGGAACAAGCAAACGTGATTTTATGTGGCCTGCAAAAGAGATCTCTGTGTCAGAAAGGGCTTGAGCTGCTTAGGTGAGATCCAGGTTGGAAATGGAACAGTCCAAAGGCCAAGGCACCTCGGCACTTGGTTTTGGCCCAAGCCCAAACCCTTCCAAATTTCCCAAACACTTCCCCTTTTGGCTTGGTGTGAGGAGTTCAGGGTCCCATGGACTGACCCCTGTGCCAGGACACCTGAGGCACCTTGGTACTCATCCCCCATGAGCTGAGCAGGGAGCTGGAAAAGGGGGAAAGGGATGTGCCCAGGGCCAAGGAAAGTGCAAGCTTGAGATTTAGGAGCACGGCTGAAAGGCTGTGAATGAACCACTTGTAAGAGGAGTGAAGAAGGGCTCAGAACCACAATGCTTTTAACAGCAGCTGAAACCACTGCAGCTGGTTTTATCTCCAGCTAGAGGAAGATGTTTGACTCAGTTTAAAGATAAATTCCCCCACTTTGGAAAGCTTTAAGTCTGAGCTCCACGGGGTGCTGGGACATCTCAGAGAAACAATAATATGGGAAGGGTTGGGCCAGATGGGCCTCGAGGTCCCTTCCCATCTGAAATTCTGTGATTCTCTGCCTTGAGCTTCGTGCCTGTAGTCACAAGCAGATGAGAGTTGCTCCTTGCTCCATCTGAAATCTGCAAGGAATGAGTGCCTTTCTCACCAGGGACTTCACAGATTCCTTCAGCCCCAGCAGCTCGGCTGCCCACAGTGATTTTTTGCCATCCTAACTTGTTGCAGTGAAGTTTCATCACCATCTGCTGAGAAGGTCTGGGTCAGGCTACTACTGAAAGCAGTGGGATTTCTTCTTCTCTCCAGCTCATGGAAACAAATGGCTCCTGGGAATTAAAGGGTTTGAGCCCCAGCTCCTGTGACTGTAGAATTAAACCTCATTTTCTACTACAGGAACCTCTGTTATTCTCTCCACTGCACAGAGGTGTTCACATTTCAGCTGCTTGGCACAGTAACAAGATCAGGCACTATTAGTTGAAATAAAATGATGCCAATCTTTGGCTAAGCAGCAGGGAAAGCAAAGTGGCATTCTGATTCTCCAGGTGATTGACAAGATGGGGTAAAAAAACCCCTCTCTTTAGCTCCTGGGTTGCTCTGTAGAGGCCTGAGTACCCTGCAAATACCTGGTGGCTGAATTCCAGAGAGCAGCCTGAGTTGTCTTGATGAAGGAGGAAAGTACCAGTGCTCCTGAGCAGCCTCAGAAATACCCAGCCTAATCCACAGCATCTCCCTCAGCTGCTGCTCAGCACCCACTGAAGGTGGCCATCCCATGCTGTGTGCAAGGGGAAACCTGGAAAATAGGAATTGCCTTCATTCCAGTGCAGCAGGGGGAGGCTGGAGTCCCAGCTGAGCCCCACAGCAGGGTTTGTGCCTCTGGGGGTTTTCCTGCAGAGCTCTCAGTCCCTTCCTCCCCTTTCACACTCTGGAATATCCTGCTTGACTCCTCTACCATGTGTCTGATGGAGAATCCCCCCTCCTCCCCCTGTATACACTTGGAAGTCTCTCCTGCATATTTTCCCAATAATTTGCAGGTGATCTCCTTCCCTCAGCAAGGCTTTTAAAGAGGTGGGAGCGAGACTTTCCCCTCTGGCATCAACAAGGGCAGAGTCCAGCAAGAAGCTGCTCCTGCTCCATCAGCAGTTTGGGAATCTCAGCAATGCCCTCAGCCTCCTGCCAGGAATGATCATGTGCCCAGCCCTTGCCTGGCCCAGCCAGATTTTGCTCCTGACAAAGTGCTGCAGTGTTCAGAGTGAAGCAGTTCCCTTCCCCAAACCTTCCTCTGATCCTTATCCCTTGCAGTTTCCTTCCTGTCACCTTCTTGCTCTCCAGCAGCAGGGAGATGCAGGGGCTCCAGTGACTCAGCTGATACCTCCACCTGCCAGAGATGAAGTCCCCAAGGCCACCTCCTGTCACAAGCAGGGCTTCCTTTCCACTGGTCCATCAGACAGCTCCTTTCCCAGTGCCCCTCAGACAGCATTTTTGTTTTTTTTTTTTTTCTCAAAGGGCTCTTTCTTCTGCTGCAAACACCTCCAAAGAGGGAAAACAAAGAGTCCAGGAGTGGGTGTTGTGTGATGAGGAGAAAGCAATTCCTGGCAGGAGTTGGGGATGTGCAGCAGCAGCATCCTCAGCCTTGTCCAAGGAGCCCAATGCTCCTCCTGCTCCCTCTGTAAAGCCTGAGAGCCTGGAGAAGAGAAGGCTGAGAGGGATCTCTGAATGCCCACCAATAGCTGAGGGCTGGGGGGCAAGAGGATGAGGCCAATCCCTTCTCAGTGGTTCCCAAGACAAGGAATAATGGGTTGAAACCAGAACATGGGAAGTTCCAGCTCAACATGAGGAGAAACTTCTTGGCTGTGGTGGTGATGGAGCCCAGAGGCTGCCCAGGGGGTTGTGGGGTCTCCTTCTCTGGAGGCTTTGAACCCCCCTGGATGTGTTCCTGGGGGATCCTGCTGGGGCTGTGGGATCTCCAGAGGTCCCTTCCCAAACCCCTGACATTCAGTGATCTGCATGCCCTGAGCTCCCTGTGTGTCAGCTCAGAGCAGTGCAGGATCTCAGGACCATGTCCAGGGGCTCCCACCCAGGAGCTGACCCCACAGGGATGAACAGGAGCATGGGATGAGGTGTAAGGAGCACAAGCAGAACCTCCCATCCCCACGTTTGATTCACCTAAGGACAACCAGGCTGGCAAAGTGATCATCCCGAGTCACTTTAAACCTCTGATGCATTTCAGTGACTTCAGGAGATCCTTTCCCATCTTGAAAGGAACCTGGAACTCACCACGAGGGACAAACAAAGAGCAGGAATAATGGGCTGAAACCAGAACATGGGAAGCTCCAGCTCAACATGAGGAGAAACTTCTTGGCTGTGGTGGTGCTGGAGCCCAGAGGCTGCCCAGGGGGTTGTGGAGTCTCCTTCTCTGGAGGCTTTGAACCCCCCTGGATGTGTTCCTGGGGGATCCTGCTGGGGCAGGAGGGATGGACTGGGTGATCTTCCCTCTAACCCCTGACATTCTGTCAATCTGTGATCCCTCTCTCCCACCCCTTTTCCCTGAGGAGCAATTCCAAGTGCTGTCAGTGCTTTGCAAGGTGATGTGCACAGAGTCCATGGCTGCATCTCCCTCCCTGGTCTGAAAGGCTGGAAAGGAGGCATGGCATTAGCATCTTTTTTTCCCTTTCTTCTTTTTTTTCTTTCTCTTTTTTTTTTTTTTTTTTTTTTTTTTTTTTTTTTTGAGAAAAAGAATAAGAGAATAAAAATAATAATATAAAAGAATATTCTGGATTGCTGTAACATCTGACAAACCTGAGAGGCCCTACAGCAGGGCCCATCAACCTCAAGTGCCCCACACAAGTCTGAGCCCAGCCAAGAGGAATAGGCTTGGAATTCCAAGAGGAATAGGGACTCCATCTATAAGAAAAGTGAAGTATACTCAACAAGAGCCTTTAAAAAGTGCCCCACAGATTTCCCTTTCCAGAAACAGCAGTGAGGTTCTGAAGTGAGAGCTGAGGAGGGAACAAACATCTACAGTGCCTGAGTGGAAATCTCATTGTCCTGGTTTTTACAAGCAAAAATTCAGATATTTTTTGGTTTTTATTTGGCAGTGATGGGGAGATGAGCTCACTGAGTGGCCCAAAATAATTAAGCTACCAGAGAAGTTGCAGGTTGGCCATGAATGAAAAAACCCTCCTATGGGAAATCCATACAGAATTTCTGCAGGCAGTGCCCTTGGACTGAACATACCCAGCAAGTTCCAGCACTCCCCCAGTGCTCAAAATGTAAATTTTCACCACTGGAAGGGTTTTGCCTGTGTCCAAACTGGCTGCTTTTCTGCTGAGGTAAGAAGAGCTGTGTGGAAGGGTGGAAGGAGCTGGTTTTGGGGTTTTTTTCAGATGATTGCTTAGACAAAAAAAAAAAAATAAATTAAAAAAAAAAAAATTAAAAAGTCATTTGTTTTACTTGACAGAAAAATGAGGATTAGGTAAGCTTCAGAACCATTTTAAAATGGAAAGTAGAAACATTTTGAGAACAGGGAAAATAAGTATTTATACTTCATTGGAAAAGTTTCTCTCCCCTCCTCCCTTTAACGTGACCATCACCATTTCACATGTTAGAACACAGAGTTTCAGGCAGACTGAATGTGGCCATTTTTCTATCCAAGAAATTAAATTTCCTTTTCTGGCTCTTGGTCTGCATTTGTCGTTTTTTTTTGTTTTGTTTTGTTTTTTGGGGGTTTTTTTTGCCTAGATAGACTCATTTTGAATAAGCTTTACAAAATATTTGACACCTCCAATCCCTTCTTAGAATACAGATATTTTCAGCCTGGGTTTCTGAGTGAGAAAGCAAAGGAGACCACAAAGCCAGGGTTTAAAGCCAGCATCCTTTTTGTTCAGTCCTTTAAGTAATATTTGCCTATTTCTAGCTCTCCCCTCTAAAAGGTATTATTCTTAATATATTCAGCAGGAAGAAAAGGGACATTTCTGCTGTACCACTGGACAAAATGACCAGAGCAGCTGCCTGAACCCTCTACAAGCCTAAAATTCCTTCATGGTTCAGGCTTGCTGGGGACTGAACACAGCCCTGCAAACAGCCAGATTTTCCAACTGCATCTGTTTGCCTGGAAGAAATAATAAAAAAAAAACCCTATGAATTATTCTGTGTAATCATACTGCTGTATTACAGCTCCTGTCAGCTTGTGTTATATGTGAGTAACAAACCAATCTCAGTTCCCCAAATCTGAAAGGAGAACAAAACCCTGTGAATTATATATAACATTAGCTGAATGGGACCAAAATAACAAGTCATCTAGCAAGGAGAAAACCACACTTGTTCTAGGGAAAAGGAACAGGAGAGTAAAACTGATGGCATTTATAATGCCAAATAAAAGCAACACTAGTCCTAGTGCAGGGAAGAAACCCACAGGTTTTGGAGTAAATCTCAAAGGGGTCACTCAAAGAAAATCACATGAGTCCTGCTTACATTTTTTCCACTTGTCACTCCTCTACTTTCCACATTTTCTTGCTGTCTCTGTGGCTGCACCTTACACTGCACACTGTGTGCCATGGCTCCTGCAAACACCCCATGGCAAATCCTGGCACAAAACTTGGAGAAAATGCCACCCCCAGCTGCCTGCCCACAGGTCAGATCCTTTTGGAAGTCCATTCTGTTCCCTTCCCTGCTGTGTGGGGTTTCTCTTCTTCTGCCCTCTTCTATATTTACCCTTGGTCATCCATCCTTTCCCTTTTCTCTATCAAAAATGACTGGGGAGAAGTGTTTTCTATTCTTGTCTCCATTTGATCCCTCCAGAAGCCTCAGCAGGCATCTCTGGAGATGCTGATGTGAAGTTAGAAATAAAAATACTGTGAAGCATACTGTGAAAATACACCAAAATATCTCCAAAAGGACAACATTTAATTCCAGCCAAAATTATTTCCCTATTTCTATTTTTCTGTGCAGCCACAGAACTTTGCAACACTGCATCCTCAGTTGGTGTGAAAAGGAGAAGTGATCCAAACCCACAACAGTTTTTGGCAATCAGCATCCCATGCAAGTTCTGAAAACCTGAGGTCCCCCATCTCCTTGGAAGAACTTTGGCTTCTTCCCTTTTTTTGCCATTTCTGCACCCATCAGGTGTTCATCCCTCCTGCCTGAAGGCATCAGGAATGTCAGGAGTATCTTCAGTGGCCATGTGGAGCAGAGGGGAAGTAGAGAAGGAAAAGGTGGCAGCAAGTTGGGAGCAGACACAAAACTTTGTCCTGAAATTCAGGGGTTCCCCCACCAACCTTCTAATCAGACCTGAGCAAGATGCATTGAGCATCTGACAAAGATCTTTTGTTTCTTGGAAAAGGAAAATAAAATAGCCACAGCCAGACCTAAGCTCTGTAAGTGGAATTTCTCACTTCCCTGTTCCTTTGCCAGACTTGCTTTTCCTATCAACCAGACAGCTCTCGGTGGACAACAGAAAGCTTTGGGTTTTTTCTACTGAGTTTAAGTCTTCTGTAAACTCCCAACTAGCTTAGCAAAAATCGAGGTTCTACAGGATTTTCCACCTTCAAAAGGCTGATGGAGACCTTTCCAGCTTGGGTGCTCCCACTGCAGTCCTTAGGGTGACAGAAGAGGTGCACACATCGTGCTATAGAGGCAGAGCTGGCACCCCCACCCCTGTGTGCTGAGCTGCTGTTGGATTCCTATGAATAGTCCTGTGAAAAATGACAAATCCCATTCTTGGTCTCACAGTTTCTCACCCAGAGTGCTGCAATATTTGTGACTCTGTACCTGTGTCCCCTCACCTGCAGAGCAGAAGTGTTCATTAACTTGATCCAAAGCAGAATTGCCTTTCCTCCCCAGCCCTGCAGAGACAGGTTGGAGCTGGCAGAGAACCCAACCTGCTCTACCAGCCCTCAGCAGAGGCTCTGAGCCAGGGAGTTGGACTGCAGCTTCCAAAAAAAAAAAACAACTTTGTTTATCACAAGTTGATAAACTTCAGCCTCCTGGATGCCTTGGATGCAGCCTCTGCTCCCAGGTTATCCCCAGCCCAGGGAACTGGGCATGGCTGGAGCCTGGAGCCAGCTGAAGCCTGGGGGGGATTGTGCCTACCCAAACCCTTAGCAAATCCTCAAGCTGCTCCTTAGAGCTCAGGCAGTTTGTGCAAAACATGAAAAAAAGGAATTTGAACGGAGGCAACGGTCAGGCTGGACAAACACAGCAAGAGAAAGCCCTCCAGAGGCACAGAGCTCCCTGCTTTTGGGCTCCCAGCGCCCTGCTTCACATTTCATGGCATGGGAGGAGGGGATGTGAACCAGGCTGAAACTCAGCCTGGCAAAAAATAAACCCCCAGGCTGCCTGATCTGCTTTGTTGTATCAGCCACCCTTTTCTGGGTCTGAGTCCCCAGCCCACCAAGGCCATGCTGGGACCAGCTGCTGAAAGCTGGAATGGGCCAGGGGGTGGATCCAGCCCCTGGCACCTCAGCATCTGCACTGTTTAACCCTGGGGTTGGTTCTGGTCTGTGACAGCTCTCCCAGGGCACATTCTGGTGCTGGGGGGGTTTCACACTAGGTAATACTGATGAGTTTTTTGGGAGGAAGACACTTTACCTACGTGGTTGCAAGCTGTGCCACTTGATGCTGAGGCTGGACAAGGAGCTCTGTTTTATTTGCTGGTGGAGATACAGTCACTGAGGCCAGCACTGGCCTCTTTCTGTGCCACATTCTGTAACTGTTACACCTATTTTTAATAACAAGCCATAGCTATGCTACTTAGACAAACAAATATAATACACCAAAATGCATGCGTGGAGATTTATCAAAGTGCTGAAAGAATAAGTCGGCTGTATTTGATGCTGCCTACTATATCTGGTTTAGGTTTTGTGCTAAAAATACCTCCCAAATGCTAAATCTAGTAGTTTATTAAAGCTTTATGCATTTTCTTTCTTGCCTGTCAGGCTCTGGAAGGTTGGCTGCACCCCATCTAGGGCAAGCGACATTTAACATCACAGCAATCAGCAGTGATCAAAGCTGCTTCAGCTGAAAGTTCATTTTTTTGCCTGTGATACTGAGTATTATTTGCCACAGAGCACAGCAGCTGTGTCTGATCCTTCCCTTGGAAAGGAGAAGTCCTCAGGGAGCCTCTGAACACGCTCACCACCTTTCTTGTTTCCAGTCTCTGCTGCTGGCGGAAACGCTGCCAGGGGCAAGAAGAGTTCCTTAAAATGTCAAAGTTAGCATCACACTCACTTCATCAAAGATGGCATTGAGACAAATGGTGGTGGTGATGTTCATCCCTTCCTGAGGCTCCTGCCTGGCAGGAGGCTCAGTTTCTCTGTCTCCCAAACCACAATTCCCTTCCTCAGAGCGGGGCGCGAGGCTGCGGTGGCTTCACCTGAGCCATCCCTGGTGTGTCCCTCCTGCAAGCCCCGGGAGGCAGCAGATATCCTGAGGGAGCATTTCCCTTCCTTCTTTAAGTTTGCTGCCTGTCAGTAGTTCCCTGCAAAAGCCTAGAGGCTTTTAATCCCTTTTGCAAACCCCATCTCTCTGGGATGCTTACAAAAACCAGCCCCCAACACAGCCAAGAGAAAAATCCAGCAAGTTGAGACAAGAGCTGATAAATCCCTGTGCCCTACCAGGCACCTGGCCTTCCAATTGTCACCCTCAGGCCATGCTCCTCATGCCTGAAGTTAGGTTTTCCAAGGAATATTCAGCAAAAAAGGCCCCTTCTCTCTCCCAGTGGACAGAGCTTGGTGAGACAGACCCCCCAGGTCAGGGTCACTCTTCGTGAGCTTCCTCCTCTTTCCCTTCCCTCCACCCCACTTCCAAAGGCAGGGCTGGAATTCCTCAGAATCCACAGAAATCCCCAGGAAGGGCAGGCAAGGTTGATCAGCTTTGCACACAGCAGGAGGGGCAACTACAGACATCAAGAATTAGTGAGTGGGTTTCAATCCCAGGGCAGAAAGACAACAGGGATCTCACCCCCCCCCACACAAGGACAGGAAGGAAGGGTCAGCTCAGCATCCCTGACAAGGATCTCCAAGGAACAAGGATCTCCTACAGGCAGCACAGTGCCACTTTGTTAGGGACACTGACAAATCCCAGTCACCTGCAAACAACTTGGAAAAGAAGAGCTCCTTATCAATTTCTGTAAAATCACAGAATAAATTCACTGTGTTATTTATCCTCCAGGTTGATAAGCAGCTGGTGGATTGGTTTGGGGTGTGCTGTGATAATGGAAGATATTTTCCTCATTTTTACTGACAACATTAACACCCGGGGAGCTTTTTCATTGCCTTGTTCATTTTCATTAATCCTAAGCAGCCAAATGACAACTGAAAACAAGAGAGCACAGCAGTGACACAGAAGAGTAATTCTGAAGGCAGATTTTATAGCTGCTGAATGCCAATAAAGAATGTTGGTTTGGTTTGTTGGTTTTTTTCCTCCTAAGCATTGTACAAACTTTCCTCCATCAACCATTTCCAAAGGCAAGCTCTTGGGGCTTTGTGGTGGATGTCATCACTCCAAGTTCAGCAAACGTGTAGAAATCTGATGGGTTCTTTATAAAAGTCTCAGATGTAAATACTGAGGAGTAAACTGTCTGGCTAAAGTTCCTTGCCATACTGATACCAACATGAAACCTAAAAAGCTCAGGAAACAATGAAACCTCTGGATAAGACAAGACCCCCTCTGTGACTGCAGTTGTAGAGCCCAGCAGGACTGGTACCAAAGTGTAAAGCCAGCTCATCTCCATGCTCAAATCTTTGGCTCTTACATTTCAGACTTCCCCTTTACCAAGAATGTCTACTTTTGCAAAATATAAACATATTGAAGTGCTCACATTGGTTACTTCCCCCAAGGAACCTTGATTTCCCTCTGCTGCCATCCAGGGATTATCTTGCAAGTCTGAACAGCATCAGCCATGAGGTTCTTCTCCTGAGCTCAAGTGGACCAGAGCTCACCTGTCTGCACATTTCTATCCCAGCCAGAGCAGCCATGGAGAAGCAGGTCTGAGAAATGCAGTATAAGTGGTGCAAAGGCCTCTTATTTTGGTCCTAGACCTTACATCACCAACAAATCATAGAATCATAGAAAGTTTGGGGGTTGGAAGGCACCTCAAAAGATCATCGAGTCCAACCCCCCTGCCAGAGCAGGGTCACCTACAGCAGGTCACACAGGAACACATCCAGGTGGCCTTTGAATGTCTCCAGGGAAGGGAATAGAGAAAGAAAATAAAGGAAATAAAATAGTTTCTGGCCTAAGAAGGAAACTACAGAGACAAAACTTTCCTCCCACAATGTATAAACTGCAACAAGACCTGAAGAAAAGCAATTCAAAACCTGCAGGTGTTCCATCTGCTCTTTCTTCCTTTCATATGCACATCAGAGAACATTTTTTTCCCTGTTCTCCAGCTCAGACCACAGCTCTTCCCTTCCCACCCACAGTGCCATTGCAGGCTCCCCAGGAGGCAGCTGCTTCCCATTATTTCCCCTGGGATGCTCCCAGGAGCAGGCAGAGGATTTTCACCCTCTGGCTGTGCAGAGTCCACTGGACAACTCTCCCTCCCAGGATTTCACTAACCCTCTTCAGCAAAACTGCACTAAAGCACCAGGGGGAAATTTAAAAATTTTTTTTCCCTAAATGAAATGTATTTAATTTCCTTCAGACATTGGCTTAATCACAACCAAGTAAAATCCTTCAGGTTTTTTTTTTTTATTGCATGAGCCTGAGAGCTGAGCACTGAAGCCCCAAACAAATAACAGTTCAATACATCACACAACAGGCAAGCACTGCCAAGTTCTAAAAGGCAGTTTGCAACTTTCTTATTGAGCAAGCCTGCCTTTCTCCTCTTTACATCTGAATTCAGAAGATGGCTCCATGAAAAGAAGAGAACCAGCCAGACCACAGAGCACCTTTTCTCTGAAACAGAAGATTAAATGTAAATGCTGAATGGCAGATCCTTGAAACCTGGAGATCAGATTGTCAAAAGCCTTAGTAGCTGTTGTAGTCTTATTTGCTCTAGGAAGAGGAAAACTGCCACCTATCAGGTAAATTAATACAAGATTTCCTACTCACCATAGGTTTAAAATCATCTTAGTCTCACTAATTTAATAGTTCAGCTCTCTTCTCTTTCTGAGGGAAAATTCACTTCCCCATTTGTTCCCATTTGCCAGCATTTTCTGCTGAGAAGTGTCATTTACCTTGGTGTGCTTTAGCAAAGGAAGGGGAACAAGTACCCAAATGAACAGAGATTTTATGAGCTCAGAAAACTGGGGCTTCAGGCACAGCTAAAATTCACTTCAGAGCAGCCAAAAGAAGAAATGCATTGGCTGTCAGGAATTAGTGTGCTCGTAGTAAATCCTTGCATGGCTGAGGCAGTGAAAACACTCAGGTTGTGTCTTCACTAGAAAAACCAGCAGTGGTAGCAGGAAATAATCAGTGAGGCACATCCACATCACTGGAAATCCCTGCAGGGCTCAAGCACCTGGAGATGTTGCTAGGCTGATAAATAAAGTCAGAATTGTGTCCCAAACTACTGGGACTCACCTGACACCCAACAGACCTGGGGAAACTAAAGTGAATTACTCCACACTAAAATGAACACCTTCCTTTTGAAGGTGTTGTGACAACCAAACCTGGGTAGAATACAGTAGGAATAGGATATCAAAGCCCCAGCCTGGCCTGGGGAACCCCTCTGAACTCACCTGGGGGGGCACAACCTGACTGGCACAGATAGCAAAGATCTTTTTGTCCCCTGAGCCACCCCAGAGCTGGGTTTCCTCGGAAGAATCATTCTCCTGGATTGCTCCCTGCACCTCTGAGGAGTCACATTCCCACTTCCAGGGGACACTGAGGGCTGTGCCCAAGGAATGGCTTCCTCAGAGCAACACCAAGGAGCAAGCCACCCCTGGAATCCTGATTCTCTGAACAACAGAGGATAATGTCTCAGCAAAGGTGTTCATTGGTTTCATGGATTGAATTCCTATCACAGCAAATGCCTTCAATTTGGATATGGAAATATCTGACTTGGGAGCTGGAGAAGTTAAGTTTAGGAGCTGGGATGGTGTTGTGCTTTTAGTTTAGGAGCTGGGATGGTGTTGTGCTTGAAGTTTGGGAGTGGGATGGTGTTGTGTTTGAAGTTTGGGATCTGGGATGGTGTTGTGCTTGAAGTTTGGGAGCTGGGATGGTGTTGTGCTTGAAGTTTGGGAGCTGGGATGGTGTTGTGCTTTTAGTTTGGGAGCTGGGATGGTGTTGTGCTGGAAGTTTAGGAGCTGGGATGGTGTTGTGCTTGAAGTTTGGGAGCTGGGATGGTGTTGTGCTTTTAGTTTGGGAGCTGGGATGGTGTTGTGCTTTTAGTTTGGGAGCTGGGATGGTGTTGGGCTTTTAGTTTGGGAGCTGGGATGGTGTTGGGCTTTTAGTTTGGGAGCTGGGATGATGTTGTGCTTTTAGTTTGGGAGCTGGGATGGTGTTGAGCTTCAGGTCACAGCTTCATTTCCCCCTGGTGCTTTCCCCCTCCAGGCTGGGGCTGATCCTGTTGCTGAGCTCCCTGTCCCATGCTGCTGAGCAAGCCAGTCCAGCCCAGGAGAAACTCCAGTTGGGGTTTGGTCATCTTAAATCAAGACTGCCATTAACAAGCACAGACATTTCCCCAAGAAGCTGCATTTTCAGCTTAGTGTTGTTGGGGTTTTTTTCCCCTTAATGCAAAGAGTAGTGAGTTGTTATTCTGTCACTGGGCAAACAAGAACACCCACAACCATTTGGTCAAAGCAGCTTCTTGCCACTGCCAGGCAGCACATCCTCAAGGTGTGGAGGAGCTGGGGGATGCACCACAGACCCCCAAAACCAGCTTGTGCTTCCCAGCTCAGTGGGACAGCACAACCATGGTCCCCAGCTGCCCCTCTCCTCGTCCCCTCCTTATCCCTGCTCCTCCCCGTATCTGCAGGAAGCTGATTCCCAACCCTGGGCTGGGAAATTATTTCAGGCTGGTGAAGCAGAGAGGATGAAGCAGAGCCCTGCAAGTTGCAGCAGAAAGAACCCAGGCCTGGAGATGAAAATCGTTTTGTCTCTAAACCCACAGCAGTGGGTCAAGGCAAAAAAAAAAAATAAAAAAAAAATCAGAAAAAGGATGGGTCAGCCTGCAACCTCCCCTCCTACAGATAAGTCAGAAGGACAGTGTGGATCTCCATCCTGAAGCTTTGTTAATCTGAGCAGTTTTGCTAGCTGGAAAACTTATAGGGAGGGAGGGTTAGCAAATTCTTCTGTATCTCCACTGTGCCAGAAACTTCCTGAGAAGCAGAAAATTTGAAGTCACATCCTCAGCTTTCGAGCAGATTTCAAAAGAATACTCTGTGACAAGCAGAATCAAACCCAGGCACAGTGAAAGTAGACACAGAGAAACTATTTTATAGACTCAAACCAACGTGTGTGTCTGTGTGCTGCAGTGCCAAAAAGCTCAGAAAGTTTTGTGAGAAGGGAGGAAAACCAGCTCCAGCAAACCCAAACTGTTACAGATGATGATCAGCCCTGATGGAGCTTTCCTCCCTCACAAACTTCATATCTGGAAAATAAAGAACTGGGAAAGCAACTGGCCTGTGCCTGACAGGAATTTCTCTGGCAGCATGGAGAGACTCATTAGAATTTTTCCCATGCCACCCCACAAAAGATGGCTGGAGAAAACAAAAATGAGATGCTGGAGCTGAGTATAATTCTTTGTCCTTGAGAAGCCTGGCCTTGCTGAATCTCACGGGCTGCTGCATGCATAATTTGGGGCAGCTGATTAAGCTTATTGTGTTCCTGACTAAATCGAGAGGAGTGAGGGAGGGAGAGGGAAAAGCAACAAAGTTGGCTCTAATTAAAGGCCCGCAATTGTCTTTAATATTTACACAGTGTGCTATCATAATTGCCCCTGATTGGAGACTTTTAAGATGTGCAGTAGAAAACCACAGGCTGGAAGTCCCAGCTGAGGGAACAAAAAGCAAGGCAGCCCCTTCCCCCCATCACCCCCGGGGGAACTGAGAGGAGGAGGAGGAGGAGGGATGGTGCTGGGGTGGTTTATAAAGCCAAGAGCTCAGCTCCCTCTGCACCATGGGAGCTGATGGCAGAGACCACAGCATCTTCAGGATCCTGCTCTGATGTCTGCTGGTCCTCTGGTGCCTTCAGCAGAGGCTCCCAACCCCCTGAGGATGGCTGGGGGTAATTGCCAGGTTTAACTGAGCAAGTTCCCCATGGGGAGGAGAGCATCACCTCCACGGGAGAGGGAAGTCAGAGGGCAGCAGTTCCTTAAGATCCATTCCACTGATATCAGTCATAAGGAGTTTTTTAGATAGGAGGTGAACAGGTAATTCCATTGGCAATTCATAGAACTGGCAGTGTTTCTCACACTTAAAGGAGAAGTCTAGAGCTGAACCAAAGAGGGGACCCCCTGCAGCATGGGGCTGATCTCCAGCCCAGGTCCAAGTGCTCTGGATCAGTCACCTTGATGGTGTCCCAGGCTCCTGATATTTATTTACATCCTGCTGCTCATCACCATTTGCCTGAGGAGCACAGAGAGTTCCCAAGGAGATGTTTGATGGATCTTTGTGAGCTCCCTTTTGATTTAGGATTGCAGACATTCTGTTTGCAATGGCAGCCACTACTCTGCTCTCAGCTTTGCTACAAGAACCTGGGAGGAAAAACATTCCTCAGAGTCTCCCCCCTGAAAAATTCTCTTCTGTTTTCTCATGACTTTCCTCATAGAAAACAATAAATTACTCTAATTTATCTTCTTTTACTGAAGAGAAGTGTATCAAAAATGCTAGTGATGAAGAGGACTTCACATCTGGGAGAAATAATAAATTTTCTGTGACACTGCTGTCCCTCCCCTTTGTAACAGTGCCATGTAAAAATAAGGGTTTGTCTCTGCATGTTTCTCTCAGACATTTAAGATCTGTGCCTTAAAGAGTCACTGTTGGATCAGCATGTCCTCTGCATCTGTGTGGGCCCAGGCTGTACCCACAAGGGCTCCTGCAGGTTCATCTACTGAGAAAAATGCTGATTTGTTTTCACTATTTAGTCTTTAAACTGTCAAAACTGAACCTTTTGCCACGGATTTTTTCCTACAGACATGAAACCCCCCCCTTTCACAGACACACAGAGTGTCACAATTAACCATTCATGGTTTAAGGGTGGAAATCAGTGTTTGCAAAGTGAAATACCCCTTCCCAGGGGCTGGGTGAAGGAGAAGTGGCACCCAACGTGGTGGCAGACAAGGACAAGCAGCTCCTCTCCATTTCTGCTGCAGCAAGAGGCTGGGGGAGAGCAGAATATTTTTGGTTTGGTCTTCAAGACAGAATGGCAGTGCCAGTACCCTGTGCTGAGCTGGGGATCCTGCTGAGAGGTGTCTGCTGGGCTGCAGTGCTGGGTGGGTGGGTGGGTGGGCTGCTGTTTGGAGGGATTTCTCTATAAATGGTGGGATTTCACCAAACAATAGTAAAGAGCCAGCTGGGACATGGGAAATATCATTATAGGAAAGATATTATTATGGGCAAGATATTATTATGGGAAATATATATTATTGTGTTCAGTTCTGGTCCCTGCTGTACAAAAAGGATGTGGACAGACAGGCAGGAGAAGGTCCAGAAAAAGCCACAAGGATGATCAGAGGACTGGAACACCTGAGAGAGGCTGAGAAGATTGGGTTTGTGCAGCCTTGGGAAGAAAAGGCTTAAGGGAGACCTTATGGCCATGTCCCAGTTCTTAGAGGGGGCTACAAAGCAGCTGGAGACTCCCTGTGAACAAGGGGAATGGGCACAATGTGCTCCTGGGGAGATTCCCACTGGACACAGGAGGAAAATGTTCCCCATGAGGACAGTCAGAGCTTGGAATGATCTCCCAGGGGAAGGGGTGGATTTACCCACTTTGGGAAGTTTGAAGTCTCAGCTCCAGGGGGTTTTGGGACATCTCAGAGAAACAATAACATGGGAAGGGTTGAGCCAGATGGGCCTTGGGGTCCCTTCCATCCTAGGAGCCTATGGAACACATCCAGGCACTCTTGGGGTAGCAGCTTTCTTGGAGCACATGGATTATGTGCTCCAGAAATCTGACTTTTCAGCACTCACCCAAGCATCAGCACATGGATTCCTCAGCCTCTGCCTTTTCATTTTTGGATTGTTCACCTTTAACTTTCTAGGCACTGCAGTACAGATGAACCAAAACTGATTTTTCTGTCCCTCCCTTCAGGACACAGCTCTGACTCATGAGGTCTGTGCAGTCATTTGGAAACCCATGTCTGTGAAGTCATTTGGCACTGCCTCTGTCTCACTATATAACAGCAATAATGTCCAGAAACTGCTCTGGTGCTCCAGGCATCAAATAACCTATTTACTGCCAGGGAGGGCCTCTGTGTGCACTGATGGCTTCATGACTCCTGACTCAGAGTCCAGCAGGCACCAGGAGCAGATTTGGGAACTACCTGGAGGTTTAGGACCCTGCTCCAACCCATTATTTATATTCTAGTCTCTTCGACACAAAAAATGACAGTGCTAGGAGTGCAAAGCCATATGCAGAACACAATGAAATGCCTGGGAAACCACGTCTGTCTTTAGATCCTCTGCTGGAGTCACCATGACAGTACCCAAAATAGTGCAGCTGCTGTTGCCAGCAAGAACTGTCTGCCAGGCACCACAGACCTTGTAGGAACAGATGCTGGTAGCACAAGATAAGTTTGCCTAGAGGTTGATATTGCTGAAATTCAAGAACCAGCTATTGCTTTTCTCCCTCAGCTTCTCCCACTCCAGTCAGGCTTTGTCTTCTCTGTGTGAGGCCACCTTTTGCCTCTGATACCACCTGAGCATCAGGAGAACTCACCAGGGACAGGAGCAAGTTTGCAAGAGAAATGCCAAATAGGACAGAAAGAACAATGTGGAAAGAACATTTCTTCTCCTGACCTACACTGCTGATTCTGGACAAGAAAGCTGTAGAAGTTTGACCTCCAGCGTGGGCTGCTGCTTTATTCCAGACCCAGGCACCCACTCAACTCTGCAAAATAAAAAAAGAGGGTAAGATAAACCAGAAAGAAGCTGGTGCTGTGGGTGAGAGCCTCGGTGTCAGTGGGAAAGGATCTTTTCTCCTCCCCTTGGTGGCCAGCAGCCTGGTTTACCCTAACAGTTTGCACATGGATTGCATTTCCAGACATGTAAAATGATGTGGGGATAAGGTAGCTGAGCAGGTGGTCCTTTTAAAAACTCTTCTCTATTTAGATGGAATTTCAAAGAGGAGAGGAACCCACAGCACTGGGTGAGGTAGAAGCTCCTTCTGTATCTCACCATCTGGTGCTGCACGGGGCGTTACAGCATTTATTGGCTTCACTTAATGACAAAGTGCCAGCAGCAGCTGCCATCACTCCCACTCCAGACTGCAATAAATAATGGCCTGCTTGGCTCCCAGCCCTCCTGCTCCAGGGAAATAAGAGCCATGGAGTTCACAAGGAACCAGTAAAACTGGGGGACAAAAAAAAAAAAAGAGGGTTAGAATCCTGTGATCAATTTCATTTTTGTTGCAACTGTGCTTTGCCCATCCCTGACACTCATTTTAAAAAAATAATGAAAAAATGCTTTTAAAATAATAATTATACGTATAGAGTTGTTAATTAAAGAGATTCCAACCCTAATTTTTCAAGGAAAGGTTTTACTTTTTTCACTCTTTTCACAAATCGCTTTGGTTTATCCCGCTTTTAATTAAGTTATGAAATTCTCTGCTTCACTGGCTTTCCCATTTTTTGGCTAGACACTCAGAAGAGCTCTGCTTCTTTTTTGAGCACCACAAAGAAGGTGCCAGAGTCTCAAGGGTTCTTCTCCAGAGTTTCTAGTGGCAATGCATCTGATCTCTCAGCTTGGCCAGTCCCATTTTCAGCCAAAGGGAGTTCAACTTTTTGAAAACGTGTCTTCAAACTTCTGCTTGTAGCTGTTGTTTCTGATCCTAAGCTGGAGTCCTGTTATTCACCCCCTAGAAGAGTAGTTTATTCCCCTAGAGGAGTAATTTAGAGCGGGTGACTCTCAGTGGGACAAAATAATAGGGTTTTGTTCTACGTGAAGTCACCGTAAAATCAGCAATACAGGCAGAGTCATGGCACAACATCTCCCCTGAGAGAGGAAAGCTGCACCCACGTTCTTCACAGTGCAGGGAGGAGATGAAAGACTGGAGAAATGGCAGAGGAAGATGAATTCCAGCAGAGATGGATGCAGCCAGGGAAAGCAGAGAAAGCTACAACTGGGGCAGGATGGGCTTGACCCAAACTTGGCTTCGACCTCCTTAAGGGGGACCCTGGTGAGAGAAGCACAGAGCTCAGCCCCTAAATGCCCAACCTAAGAATAGGTTTAGAAATCTGGGAAGTGAGCTCTTCTCAGAGCTATTTCAGAACACGTGGCTGTTTCCAGGCTCTGGTCTTGTTTCCCTTCCTTTCCTTTACCTGCTCAGTACGTTTTCTACTCTGAAAAACCCACACCACGCTCTTTGGGACAATGAGCTGTAGCTGCAACTAGAAAAGGGAAATTATTTGCTTCCATTTCCATGGTTCTTGACCCTGTCCAAGAAGAGAGGAATATCAGAACAGAGGGGGAGTGAGCAGATGAACAGTTTTATCAGAGTATGTGAGACTGGCAAGGCCAATGCTGGAATAAAGCAACAAAATGTGTTATCCGAGTTTCAAAAAAAAAAAAAAAAAAGATACTTGAGAATTGAAAAAGAGGCAGAAAGGAACCATAAAATCAGCCAGAGAAAATATGCTGCAGTGGGTGAAGGAAGAAGTTCAGCTTCCTAGAACAAGGAACTCAAGGTAAAGGACAAACACCAAGAAGTGACTTGGCAAAGTCCATAGAAATTATTTCCCTGGGATAAACAAGCAGCCAGCAAACCTCCAGACTGATGGCTAAATATAAAGCCACTCTTTCAAAAATTTAAATAAACCTGATTTTCAGTGCTCCCTCTTACCAAGCCCATCCCTGGCCCCTCCAGTGAGACACAAAGTCATGGAATAAATTACCAAAGGAAATGGTGACTCCTGCATCTGTGACATCCTCAACTTGGGATCCAGTCTGAATTAGCCAAGCAGAGGTAACTGCATGAAGTGTAGGGGCCTTTTTGCAGAGAGGAAGTCAAACCCAGGATATTTCATGGTGCTTTTTTTGTCTGACACCTCTAGATTCTCACAGTGAGCATCTCTGTGTACACTTAAGTGCTTTCCTGGCAACCTAAAATGCTAAAAAGAAGCAAAAATCCAATGCAGCGAGCAGTAAACCCTCTGAAATTCTCTAAGCAGGAGTGGATTTAATGGGAAAGTTTTCTCCTTTTCCCCAGAGCAGACCAGATGTTGGGTCACATCACAGCTGGGTCACATCTGCCCCAGCCCTAAGGAAACACCTCATTTCTCTGAAGTTGCCCTGGGTGAAAGCCCCCACACGTTTCCTTTCACAACACCAAAGCTGAGCTTTTTCTGCACCACCCTGGGAATGCTGCTGCTGTCAGACCCCAGGCTGGGGGCAGAACTCAAGAGTTTGGGTTTGGGAACATCTGGAACCCAGACTACCCAACCCAAACCAGGCTTGTTCAAAGGACAGGGCTGGGGTGTCACTCACTTGCTAGAAAGCACCTGACTTTCCTTGGTATTTCAGTCACAGATTTGGCATCAGAACTGTCAGAACATGTTGCAGTCACCCAGATGACATGAAAATATTTTTGTGGCAGAGGGCTGGAATACTTCCCACATTTTCCCTTTGGTCTTTTCAATGGAGAGGGATTATACCTTTATTTATTTCTCACTCCCTGCTGAGTGCCCAAAATGCAAACTGCATTGAAACACAACTTCCAAAGATGCTGTACAGCACCCACAGTCCTCCCTCAACTGGACACTGTGTCATCTGCTCTTCTGAGACCTCACCCTCTGAGGAGGACCCAGGAAAAATCTTCATTTTATGGAGGTCTGTAAGGTCACACCAAGACCTGGGGTTTCCCTTTTCCATGATGAAATCCATGGGAAGGTTTGGGGATGTGCTGCCCCAGTGCTGTTCCCTTTCTCTGGACTGCATCAGTTGTGGGCAGAGGAAAAGTTTCCATTCCTTTCCTCCTGCACACCAGGGCCCTGATCCACAAAAGCTTCTGCTTTTCAGGTGAATCAACCTCTGGATTTCTGCTGTAAGTAAGGATGAAGAAGCATGCCAGGGCTTTACAGCCTTCTGACATATTTTGGGCATAATGCTGATGTCCTTTTGATAGAAGTTCAGAGTAAATCAGCTCATTGTGCAAAGATAATGGAAATATTCAGCAAAACAATAAACAGCGTGGTATCAACTAATGCTGTGTAGCTAAACCCCTTTACTTGATAACACAGTGACTGATATTTTTATTAGTAACTTCAAACACAAATATTCTCTCTTTGCAGTGATCTGCAGCATCAGGGCATCATTATTATTATTATTATTATTATTATTATTATTATTATTATTATTATTATTATTACTATTACTATTATTATTACTATTATTACTGTTACTACTATTATTTCGTATCCTCTCTGTTTTAGGGATAATGCATTTTGCACTTCTCTAGCAGTTTTCATCTGAAACCTTAAATCACTTTCCAAGCAGGAATTCATTAAACCTCACACTTCCCACTGAGGAAGCTGTTTAATTAATCCATAAAGTCCTGGGCGGGCATATTCAGGCACAGAGATATTAAGCAATTTTCCCAAAGCCACAGAGTAAATCACCAAAAGCAGCCAGGAGGAGCACTGGAAGGCCACGTGCTGCCAAGTCCCATGGAAAGGAAGGTGGAGAAAAGGTTCAGGCTCCCCCAGATCTCCCCCAGCTCAGGGAACCCCCTCCCCTCCTGCCAGAGCACAGACCCCTCCTGCAGCCCCATTTGTGACCACAGTGTGGCCATCACCAGTGGCATCACTACCACCACGCTGGGGTTCAGATCAATGGAAAAGAGGCCTTTGGGGTTTGCCTGTGTGGTTTTACTACTTTTCCTCTGCTGAAGCTCACCCCAGGTCTGTAGGGCAGGGGCAGCAGAGACTCAGCAGCTGCAGCTCTGGTTTCCACCCCTACATCCAACCCAAGCCCTGTGGTGAACTTCAGTGCTCCCCAGAGCCCAGGGGCTGCATCTCCTCCTGGCATCCGGGGGGCTGTTCCCACCTCTCCTAAAGAAGAAGAGAAGAGAGTGTGAAGGAGCCCAGGATGCAAAGGAGTTTGGCACTGACTGATCCATTTTCACTGCCAAATCCTGCCTCTCTCTGATGGAAACCCTGCTGGCAGGTGATCATCTGATCTGGTGACAGGTTTCGTGGGTCCTCTCTTTGGTTTCAGCATCTTTTTGCTTGCAGGGGGAGGGCAGGACCCAGGGTGCTGCACGTGGTGTTTGCTTGCAGCTCAGACTGTTTGCAGTCAGGGGATCCCAAAGGTGCTGAGCATCTCTCCAGCCTGGCTCAGCACAGTCACCCAAGTGCTTCAGGAATAATTGCAGCCATGTTAACAAGGCTCCAAGAGCCTTCTGAGCATCACTCATTCTCTTTCCCTGAATACATTCTGAATGGAAATCATGTCTTTACCCCAGCTCAACCTTTCTTCCCTCCCTTGCTCTTGAATGCTGCAGGAATTGCTTTCCTGGGACCTGGAAACTAATGCATGCAAATTGTTACACAGCATCACCACTGCTGTGGTGCCACGATATTGCTGAGATGGTTAATTACCAGGATAATGCAGTTTGTCTGCTCCCTATCCCCTCCTGCTACTCCTAAAAGGAAACAAAGGAGACGACATCAGAGGGACAAAGAGAGAGAGGGAATTCAGTCCCCTATTAACAACCCCCACGAAGGAAATAAAGGATTAAAGAGCACTCTCAGCACACATGGCACACAGCTTTGTCCTGCACAGATGCTGAAGAGGGGCTTGGAACTGGGTCTGCACCTGGCCACGTTATTCATCGAGAGATAAACCTTGAGATCCTTTCTTCATTTGCATTGAATTGCTTTCCTGCCAAAAGGAATTTCACAGAAGTGAGAGCTGAGTGAAAACCAAGGCCACTGGCAAGAGCATGGCTTGGACTCACACAATGCCTCCAGGCTTCATCCTGACACTTCTGTGCAGCAGTCACAGCAGCAGGTGACTGACACTGCTCTGCCTTCCCTCGTCTGTAAAAGCAGAGGCAACATCCTCCTCCACAGAATATTCTCTGATTTACCTTCAGGCTGCAATTCTGATGTCCTGGTGTCTCCCACCAGGGCACTGAGGAGCCAGGTGCTGACCAGAGGTCAGTCAGTGATGGCAGCACCAGGCTTTTCATGCTCCCTGCAATCCCTGGGGGCTTTTCTGAAAGCCAGTGACAGAGGGGACTGTGAATAAATCCCACATCATTCTGCTACAGGAAGCATGCAGAGCCTCAGCTATAAAAAAGGGCAGGAAGCCCTATGGATTCTTAGGACTACCTAATTTTTAGACCTGTTCTAAAAGCAGTTTTTAAAGGATGGTTAAAAGTGCCACCACTGAGCAGTGCAGTCAGAGCATCATCTCTTCACTATCAAACTGTTTCTATTGATCTCCTTCAATCTCTTGACAATCACATCCATGCTGTTCCTCCCAGGTTCCAGAAGAGCCTTCCACAAAGGCAGGCTGTGCCCGGAGGTGACATCCATGAAAAGGGTCAGCTGGCAGGAAAGGAGAGAAAGAGCTAATGAGAAAAACCCAGTGCTCCCTGGGCTGGGAGGCACCACCACCACCCCACCTCCAGTCCTCTCCAGCCAATACCGCTGCCTGGGGGTGAGCTCATGCCTGCTTCCCCTCCTCTCCAGCAGCGTTTTGCTGCTTTGTCATTCTCCTTCAACCAGGCAGAACCCGGAGGCTTCTCTCTCCCTGTTGTGCTGGTGCAAATGAGCATCTGAAGGAGACCTTCCCGGGGAGAGGGAAGGGGGTGATGGGGGAGCGTGATGGTGCTCGAGGTTTTCTTCCCTTCTTCTTCTTCTTTCTTCCCTTTTCTTCTGCTCTTTTGTAGCACAAAAGTAAGCCTGGAGTGTTTTACACAGGCAAGGTCAAGATGATCCCAACCAGGTGGTTTTGGTCCTTGCTGCAATTAAACCCCAGGTTCTGAAGGCTGCTGAGTAAATTGAGACCACTGCAGTTTTTGTAGCCCTCCCAAAGCAGCTCACTCGCCTTTCACCACCCTGGAGCACCCAAGGGAAAAAAAGTGAAAAAGAAAATATTTTGTGTCTCAGCATTTAAAACACATCCTTTTAGCTTCAGGAGGATGCACAGAGCCCTGGCAGACTGAGCTTTGCTGGGCAGGTAAATCCTTGCCTGGATGCAGGGTGTGAGACAAGGCACGGTGCTGGGAGTAGAGGGGTGTCCTGCAATACTCCAGGGGCAAATTCAACAGAAAAATTGCAATTTCTGTCCTGCAGGGGAAAAAAGTGCTCATCTGAGACTTCTGATCAGTTAGCAGCACAAGGCATAATTAATACACTCTTATTTATCACAACTGTTGCACTCCTTCCTGTTCAAAAGGAAGGAAATAAAACCAGCACCTGGTGATGTTTTGCATTTTTGCAGCACTGCTCATCTCAGACCACAAAACTGTGATTTAAACATTTTGGTACAAAGCTGGGTTTATACACGGGTCACTGGATCACTGAAATGGAGCCTCTTCATGCTACGTTTTGCAGTAGCAGTGGGAAAAGGTGGTTCTGGTGAAAAAATGATGAAACAAAATCGCTGTTCCAGGGAATTCCCAAGTCAGCTCTGGGCCAGTACTCCTATGGATGGAGAGTGGTGCATGGCTGAGGAGGAGACACTTATTTTCTGGCTTGTCTCAGGGCTAGGCAGCATTTCTGTGGCCTTTGTGCTCCCTTGGAGTGTAGTTTAGACTGAAAAAGAAGCAGCAGAACTACATGGGGACTGTGCAGTGGGAATGAAGAAGTCTGTCTTGTCCAGGATGTCTCTGAAGGACCCAGCAGAGAGCAGGGAGAATGGCTTCAAAGCAGGGAATGAATTCCTAATCATCTAAAAGAAACAGGCTGCTCCTCATTAATGCTGTCAGGATATTAATGGCTTTTAAAACAGGTTAATCCAAGAAGTAACCAAGTGAAAAGTGAGACCTATCACTGCTGATACTCCTTTTATTCTCCTCTTTCTGTCTCTTTGAGCAGAAGCTGTTTCCTGCCAGCTGGAGGAGATGTGTCAGCTGGTGCTGCCCATGACTCAGGAGAACTCAACCTACAATGGGCTGGGCAAGACCTTGGTAGCCTTGGAGGCCAAGCAAAAATTCTTCCATCACAGGGGAGGAAAAGAGCTGGAAGACATCCCCGACCAAGGCATCACTCCACCCTTCCCCTGCCTGAAATATCACAGGAGACAAACCCAGGAGAAACAGAAACCCTGGAAGTTCTGGGGGAGAAGAACCTCCTCGGGATTGTTCACTTTAGGGATGGATCTTTTCCTGTGTGCAAGATGGATAAGAGGCACTGGAAAACCTCTGGCACAAGTATTAGGAAGTGTTCTCCAGCAGGGAAGGTCTGTCTGGGAGTGAAAGGTGTCTTGTTGGGATCAGACACCAGGGACAGCCCAGCCACTGTTATCTGCAGGAGTCCCTGAGCCTCAGCTGACAGAGAAATAATTGAAAATATTTTGGGCACTTAAAAAACCCAACAAATGAGACTGTACAAGTGGTGTTTACACACACATCAATGTGTCAGCTAGCTGGCTGGTGATGCTTCATTTTCTTCCTCTTTCTGAAATTAAATTTCTGGAATATATTGGCAACTTTGACGTGAAATTTAAGGTAAAAGGATATTTTTCTTTTTTTTTTTTTAATCCCAACACACCCAACAGTGAATTTGATGGTCGGATGGTTTTTCTGTGACTCACCCCTGTAAGTAGAACAACTGAGAGTTTACAAAATGTGCACCTGGGCTCTGGGCTGCTCACCTCCCTCCACTCAATCTCCTCTGCCTGTGGAATGTCCTCTGGCAGCCTTGCACCCAACTGATACTCAGGAGCAGGTTGTGAAATAGAAGCACTCAATGAGGCCATGGCTGGAACTGTGAGCTCAGATGGGGCAGAGATGAGCACATGAAAAAAGCTAGGTAGGTATTACATGAAAAAGGTACCTGAAAGTTTTTCCCTTTCTGCCACAGCCTTTTGGATCTGTGTCCAGCCTGCTTGTGGCCTTCCCTTTGGGAACTCTGAAGTCTCAATAATATGAGAAGGATTGGACCAGGTGGTCCTTGAGGTCCCTTCCCACCTGGCATTGGACCAGATGGTCCTGGAGGTCCCTTCCAAGCTGACATTTTGTGAGTCTGAGTCCTGAGATCAGAGGTGGCCCTCACAGTTGTTCCCCAGGGCCATCCCTGTATGTTTATTTTGTCTCCTTCCCTGGAGACATTCAGAGCCCACCTGGATGTGTCCCTGTGTGACTGCTGGAGGCAGAGGGGTTGGACCAGATGGTCCTTTTGAGGTCCCTTCCAACCCCTCACTTTCTCTGATTCTGTGATTCTACTGTCAGTCCTTGGTGCTCACTGAAACCACCCCTCAGACTCTTCAAGCAATGTACATGTGGCTTTCCCTGGAGTCTCTTCTAAGGGAACTGAGCCTCTCCACTCCAGAGGCAAAGGCTTTTTTCTCTTTATCCTGCCAGGCTGGTGCTGTCCTGGCCTGTCCCAGACACAGCACAGGCATTAATCCTAAAAGCATTTTGTTTGTTCTCTCACCTCTGGTGTGGTGAGAGGAAGGGCTGTGCTGCTTGACTCACCTCCCAGAAACAGTTCCACACTCAGCACCCAGGAGCCCAAAGAAGTCCCAGCAGGTTTCCTCACCTCTCACAGAGGTCTCTTGCCTTTTATCAGAACTGTGGACCCATCCAAAGACAAACTTTTTTCCTTCAGTGGCTGCTGGACTGGCCCTGAACTCAGCAGCATTTAATAAAAGCTCAAGTAATGGCATCTCAGAAAGGACAGACACAAATACCAGCATGAAAAATTCCAAAGCAGAGCATTCCAGAGCCAGAACAATCAATCTGTAGATCACTGCAGCAGAGTGCTTTTAGCACAGGGCAGTCAGGAGCAGCAGCCCAGTAACACCCACCTGGCCCACTCAGGGCTTATTTGACTTTAAGGAAAAACAAAGATTAATTTCTAACTTTGGGCACATTAAAGTGCTGACTGATCCTACCTTTACATAGACTCTTGCTTCTTAGAGATTAAAAATAAAACCCCAGTTATTTGGGTTGTTTTTTAAAGAATTAATAGGATTCCAATAGTGCTTTTTTTGCTTTTTCCCCCGCCCAGGATGCCCAGAACAATAAAGCTCCATCTGGAAATCTGCACACAGGCAGTGTGATGGGAAGGAGCAGGCTTCACCTTGCTGCTAAGTTACTCTGCAAGCATCACCCCTGCTTCCCCTGGGAGGTGGGCAAAGGATGGCATCTGTCCAGGTTGCTGGGAGATGGTATTTCTCATCTCTAACCCAACTTCCCAGCCACCTCCTCTGCACAAACTCCTTTGCTGAGGTAAACTCAGCACCAGGGTGGGCAAATAAACACTGAGCTGCTGGGCCCACTTCTTTCTTTTGCTTCAGCTGATGGGGTTGCAACTACAAGAGGTTCAGGAGAGGAGAGAGGAAGGGGAAGGTGTTCTGTGCAGCAGCCACTGAAAGCAACAGGTACAGAGCCAGATGGATGTCACAACACCAACAATTGGATCCCCAAAGCCCCTGGAAGCAGTGGGAAGACTCCCTTATGACTTCCAAAGGCCCTGCCTAAACTCTGAGGTGGAATGTTGCAGGGAATGTTACCCATCTTTAGTTTAACTGAGTTCCACCTTTTCCACACATGCCAGCAAGCCTTCCCATGCACCCACTTTTTTTTTTTTTTTTTTTTTTCCCTTCTCTCTTCCCTCCTTGCTTTGAGGAAACTCTGATCTCACCTGATTGTTTTCCAGAGCTGTAGCTGAGTCATGGCTCCCAGAAAACAAACCAGGGAGTCCTCCCTTCCTCCAGAAAGCTCCCTGAGAGGCAGGCAGTGGGAAGGGGCAGGAAGAGGTGCTCCACCAGCACTGGAATTGCTCTGCTCCTGCAAGGCTCAAGGGCAGCCTTGCTCCTGGCTCACCTGCCCCTTAACATGGGTGCAGACCTTGTGTTATTTTGGGTTTCCATGAAAATCAGGTTTTCTCTTTAGGTTTTAGAGAATGCTTTGCATTTTGGGACTACCAAACCACATAGCAGGCCACTTCACAAAATAACAAATTCCTTACTGGAAGAAAAAACCCAGAACTCTCACTTTTCAGTTTCATCGCTTCCCTGCTCCAGAATCCAAAGGATCCTGACAAATCCAGGGACAGACAGAAAGCTCTCCCTGTGCCATGGGGATGGAGCTGCAGCAAAGACTGCTGCAGTGTTATGCAAGGAACTGAACAGATCACCTTCTCCATCCCAAGAGAACATCCTCAGAGACAGGCAATATGCTGCCCACTATCTCTTGCCAACCACGAGGCTCATGCTTTAAAACATAAAAAGTCACAATTATGGACAATCACTTCAGTGTTGTACTTCACTACAGCTCACCAGGCTCCCTCCACAACAAGCAATATCACATTACCTGGGGGCATGAAACGCTAGGAAAAGATTTTCTTAAACCCAACCACAAAACCACAAACCAATCCTGGAATAATCTACAAGAAAAAAAGCAAACCAAACCAAAACACAAACCCAACCCAAACCAATCCAACAACAAAACACACACAAAACAAACAAACAAAACAACACCAAAAGCCACCACCTCACTCCTATAATCCAGGAGTTGCTTTCCCAATTCACAATTTAAAAGAAAACAATTCTACCCCTTTCAAGCAGAGCCCAGGACCAGATGATGTGGTGCATGTGTGGGCACATACCTGCAGGTCTGGCTGCCTCCCAGGAGCAGAGGACACCTCCTTCAGCCACCAGACAGATGGTGTTGGCCAAACCAGGACTGGCAGTGATGTGGGAAGCCAAGCAATTCCAGCTCAAAGAAGCCTTTTGCCTCCTGGAAAGCTGTAAATAAAAAGGGGAATGATCATCCTTGGCCTGAACAATGTGTTGTGATAAACAGAAAATCTCATTAATCAGGAGCATTGTCTGATTGGTGCAAACTTGTGGCTGAGCAATAAATTATATCTCCCTATTCAATTACTGGAAACAACATTTCCTGCAAAAAGCAAACCTCTGCAGTTTGTAGGGAGATCCCCCCATTTCAGATGGACATTTGTTAATCACTGATTTAATTTTTCCACTTGAAAGGGAAGAACAGAATTTGAGCAGAGCAGAAAGTTCAAAAAGTCTTTCAGCCTGGTGTGTTGAACCATTTGACCATCTCTGTGGTCCCCTAACAAACACCCAGAGTAATCAGACATCTTAAGGACACCTGGACTGATGTGCACAACTAATGGGGATCTTGTCATTGTTCAGACATTCCATAAAAATGCTAATTAAATCAAAGCCCAAAGTTTCACCCAAATATACTGATTGTGATGCAGTTTGTAAGAGAAGGTCATAAAGCTCTGAGGTGGCCTTCAGCCTTTTCTGGCACCAGGATGAAAACTTAACTGCCCTTGTCTTCAAACTTCCCACTGCTGTATCTCCAGAATTGTCCAGAAGGAAGTGTAGCTCAGAGAAGGCTCTGCCTGCTACTCTTGTACCAAAAGCCCCTTTGAAGAAGAGCCTGGGCTGAGGTGGTGTGGAGGCTGCTGCTCACTTGTGCTTTCACTATTTCACCTGCAGAGTGGAAGTTATGGGTTTCACTTTACACCACTAAATGCTGGAGACAAAAAACCCAAGGCTGCCCCAGGGGCCCAGCAGTGCTCACTGGGATCTTCTGAAGAAAATGAGAAGCAGAGTTCTGCAGGTAATTAGCAGGGGCAGTGACTCCAGAGGCTGAGCCTCCTCAGACTTGCTTTGGAGAAGGACAAAGGGACTGGGGACCCCAAATGTTTGGCTGGCTGGAGGCCCTGAGCTGATCATAGAATCCTAGAATCCTAGAATTGGCTGGGTTGGAAGGGACCTCAGAGCTCATCAAGTCCAACCCTTGATCCACTCCCCCCATGGTTCCCAGCCCATGGCACTGAGTGCCACATCCAGGCTCTTTTGAAATATCTCCAGGGATGGAGAATCCACCCCTTTCCTGGGCAGCCCATTCCAATGGCTGAGCACCCTCTCTGCAAAGAATCCTTTCCTAATATCCAACCTAAACCCCCCCTGGCAGAGCTAAAGCTCTGCCAGGGGGGGTTTAGGTTGGATATTAGGAAAAAATTCTTTAGTCTGTGCCCTCTTGTCCCACTGATATCTGCCTGACCCCCCCCTGGCTCCAACCTCCTTTCAGGGAGTTGGAGAGAGTGATGAGGTCTCCCCTGAGCCTCCTCTTCTCCAGCCTCAACACCCCCAGCTCCCTCAGCCCTTCCTCACAGGACTTGTGCTGGATCCCTTCCCAGCCTCCTTGCTCTTCTCTGGACCTGCTCCAGCACCTCAATCTCCTTCCTGAGCTGAGGGGCCCAGAACTGGACACAGGACTCAAGCTGTGGCCTCCCCAGGGCTGAGATGATTCTCCAGGGATGGAGAATCCACCCCTTCCCTGGGCAGCCCATTCCAATGGCTGAGCACCCTCTCCAGAAAGAAATTCTTTCTAATGTTGCCTAGGGCAGGAAAATCTTAGGAGCTGCAGAAGGTGAGTGCAGTGTGTGGACAGCAGCAGGGTGGGAAGGGCTGGATGCTCTCCAGTCCTGCAGGGTTGGACATTTCCCTCCCTTTCCCTCAGTCCCAAAGGTGCAGTGCCAATGCTGAGCTTGCACAGCCAGGCTCTGGTCAGTAAGGGCACAGCAGGACCTGTCTGATTGGGCATTATCAGGTTTAATGGAAGCTTCTGCTTTCATGGCTCTGTCAGCAATATTTTTTTTCCAGGCAACTAAAAATGGACCTTCCCCAGGGGATCCTGCTGCTGTCCCTCTCACTGAATGCCTAAGCAGGAGACTACTGTATTACTTAAATCAAAGCAATTTCTGCAGAGAAAAAATTCAGGCATGCAGTTCACATCTGCATTTTGATGTCAGTTTTCACTCTGGTTTGATCCCATGTTAATTGTGCTCATTTAAGGCAGAGACCAATCTGAGCATCCAGTTCAAAATCTTTCCAAATTAGTGCCCTGTGTTTTCTCCATGAATCTACCTCCAGGTTTTGCATAACTTTTATAAAATTATTATTATTATTTTGTTGGGTTTTTTTCCCCTGGGAAAAGTGCAAATGTCATCTCCCACTACAAACTGACAGCCAAGTTTTCTGTGTAGGGAAAATTCAGAGAAGGGCTCCATATATTCATGAGCTACTTAATTTTTTTTTTTTTTCTTTCTTTTTAATCTTTTCTCTCTTTGAGTACCTGGCAGGTGGCTGCAGGGGTGCAAAGGAGGGGCCAAGGGGAGCAGCCCTGGGGACCTCACTGCAAACATTTTGCAACAACAAACTATTTCCAGAGGGAAAGATAACAGCCATCAAGAAAGAACATGCAAATCCCAGAAAATAAAGACAGAAAAACAAAGCAGCAATAAAATATCATTGTGGTGCTGCAGTTTTAGGGCTGAAAGAGATCCAATTGCTCCCATGTCCTCACCTTGGAGCATCTGTCACCACAAGGAGTGGTCAGGTAAGAACCCAGCCAGGAGGGGCCCTTGGCCAGTGCAGAGAGGGACAGGACAGACATCTCTGCCAGTGTCAGATGGAGCCAAAACTCCACTTTCTTCTCCCTCACACAAGAAGTGGCAGAGCAAGTTGTGCAGGATTCTTCCCTGGCCCCTGAAAATCTGCTGACACTCCAGAATTACCCTGCTAGGAGACCAGAAATGAGGCTGGAGGTGCAAGATGAGACCCAGAGGGTTTCTGAATTACTTGTTCTGCTTCATTCCTTTTTTTTTTTTTTTTTTATTTTCCTGTTTGGCAAATCCATCCCAGTTGTGAAAGGTCAAGAAGTCTTGCAATGTTATGTTTGACTAATTGACCACATAACTCTGTGTTCAGGCTTCCCAACTGTTTGGACATGGTCAGGAGTGTCAGCCTGATTTTTGGTAACTGGAACACGATGTCCACAACTGGGAGGCTTCCAACATTGCTACTTCCAGCACTCCAAGTAGCTGGGGAGTGTCAGCTTGGCTTGGTTTGCAAAAAACAAGAATTTAAAACCCTATCTGGGTCCCCAAAGCTTTTCTGCTTCCTGCTGTTTCTTCCAGGGACCAAGTTTTCCCTATTTTGCTCACAGGTTTGTCCCTCCTTCTGCCTCTCCACGTGAAGTCAGACCTGGGAGCCTCCAGACATGGAGATTGCAGGTGGAAACCTCTCCCCCTTCTCCCTTCCTGACCACAACACCCCAGGGGCCCTCTCACATTGCACCTCAATGCTGCTGATTTTTCCTACATGCCCCTTGCTAGGAAAAGGGGGTTATAAAAATACCCATCTCACCAGAACCCTTCTCACCAGAAGCCTTGATGGAGAGGTTTGGGGTTATTTATATTGTTTGGTTCTTTTTGTTTTGGGTTTGTTGGTTTTTTTTTTTGCCTGGAAAAAGAAGTAGCATGCTGATGGAAGCTTTTTCCTCCTCTCCCCCCCTCTATCTCAAGTTATTTGGTATTTTTGTGAAGTCCTAGTTTCTAGAATTCTGTGCAAGGATCTCAGCTCTCATTATAAAGAAGAGAGTGAGCTGTTATCCTCATAACTAGAAAAAGTGAAGCTTCCCTCTCCAAAACCAAATAGCAGATGACATCCTTTCCTTCTGGTCCTTAAACTCTTACTGTCTTGGAGACAGAATGATGATGTTAGCAGTTACAGCAAGGGGTCTGGCTATGATTTTGAGTGGTTAGAATTGGTAGTGCTGCCTGTGATCTCCTGAGCACAGGGAATGGAGGCCACTGAGAGATCATTTCAGGGAGCCTGGGGCTGAGAGCAGCAGAGATTCTCCTCCAGCTCATCAGCAGCTGAACAGGACCCTGCTGCATGCATGTGCAGCTTGGACACCGAATATTGCAGTCTGCTGCTTCAACAGCTATCAGAATGCACAGTTTGTAACCCAGTTTCACCCTGGGAGAAAACAAACCTCCCAGGAAATCAGCACGAAAGGACCTTTTACAGGAGAGGGGACTAAGGAGGAACATCTTGGGTGAGTGCATTCAGTCTGACAGGTGCCATTTGTCACTTCCAGAAACTGATACAATTATTTTGAAATTATCTGCCTTTCCCTCAGGTCACTTCTCTGACAGACACCCCAGAATGTCTTTCCTCTGCTGATTTGACAGCTGGCTTACAGGCAGCCTCTATTTAACTGTGGCTGTTTGATCCTCCACCACCTTTGTCCTTTAAGGAGCATAAATCTCCCTCTGTAGTGGGTTTAGCTGCAGACAGCAAGCACATGGCTTCTCATCCTTTGTTTTGCTTTGTCTCCTGCTATCTCACAGACTCTCTTCCCTCCTTCCCTGCTCACCCTCCTCCTCTCCCCCTCCCTTCTCCTTGCCTTTTTTTTTTTTTTTTTTTCTGTGTTGATATCACTGCTCTAATGCAGCAAATTGAAGTTCTGGGGGGTTTAGGAAAGAAAAAAAAAAAACCAACCCCAAAGTAATCCCAGTTCACAACACTCAAGTAGCTCAGAACTTAAATCTGAAGTAGCCAAACAAAGTAAAAGATGCTATCTAGCATTTGAGATTCCAAATCATCCACCCATAAAAGGATGCCAGGGGTGTTTAAAACATGAAATCCCATTGATGGAGTTGATGCATAATTGAGCACAGCCTCTATAACCAGGATAGCACCTGGTTTTACACTGCACCTTCTGACAGTCCTTTAAACAGTGTCACTGCCCAGATGGCTGCATTTAGTAGATTACACCTCTAATTAGCAATAAGAGGCAAGGGGATGCTTCCTGTAGGACCTGAATCCTCAGAGACTTTACCCAGGTATGTTGAGATGTACCTAATATAACAATAATGTATGTATAATGCATAATAATGTATGTTGAGATGTACCCAATACCATGGGCTGTCAGAAAGAAATTCAGTTCCCTCTTCTTCCTGCAGAGCCCCAGACCAGTTTCTCTCTCCTCCTGCTAAAGGATGCTCAGTGTGTGATCCACCTCTGGCTCTCCCACTTCACAAAGACACCTTACAAAGAAGATTTATCAGATGTGTGTGGAAACCCAGTAAGCACCTGAATGATTCTGTAATCCAGTGATGTGGGTATCCACTTTATTTTATCCTGGCTACTGGTGAAGAGAAAACAGCAAAACTTGGAGCAGGGACCAGCTCTAGGTCTCCTCTCCCAGCCACCATGAAAGTGATGCACTGAGAGTTCCAAAGCCTTGTGTTCTCCTGTGGATCTCTGCTTCTGGTTCCCCAGGAATAAGAAAGGGCTCAGAAAAGGATGAATTGATGGTTTCATAATATGCTGAATCCAGGGGTCAGACAATTGCTGCCCAGAGAAGCTGTGGCTGCCCCATCCCTGGCAGGGTCTCAGCCCAGGTTGGATGGGGCTTGGAGCACCCTGGGCTGGGGGAGGTGTCCCTGCCCATGGGGTTGGGACTGGAGGAGCTTTAAGGTCCCTTCCAACCCAACCCATTCTATGATTCTGTGATGTTTCTCCTGTCCCTGTCTAAAATACTCTCAGAATAATTTTGGATAGACCAGCAGCAGTCCTCCTACACACTCATCAGCAAGGCAGAAGGTTGTAAGGCATGTCTGCTTTTCCAGGCAATTTATACAGTCTCATTAATGCACTTGGGCTTTTACTGGATGCCAAATCAAGCAAGCAAAGCCACAAACCCCAGAGATGACTGAGATGACTGCCATCCAGGCTGGAAGGCTCAGCCTTCATGAAGCAGCCTGGACTCATTGCCTTCAGTGAAAGCACCAGGTTGACATCAGGAGGAGGTACTGGTTCAGTACAGATGTGACCTGTGAGACCCAAACAATCCTCAGTTCTTCTCTTACTCCAAACCCAGTCCAAACCCTGAGCCTTCTCCCTGAGAGCAGTGCCTGTGGCCAGCTCTCAGCTCTGGAGGGGAAGAGAGAGGCAGCCCCATGCACCTTTGGGTGCTTTTGGGGATGTTCTGCCCACCTCCCTCAGCCCCTCTGGATTTACCAAGCTGCCTGTCATGAGAACTCCAATTCCTGGTGCAGAAGAATGTTGCAGGCACTCAGTAAAACCTCTCCCCCTGAGGAGCACCTGAGCAAGCATCAGAGCCAGATTACAGTCTGTCATTCCCAGGAGGCTTTAGCATGTTTATATGTGGGATGGAGAGATCATTTGTATTTTATTTGCTTATAAAGCAATCTTAAATGTCTGCTTAAATAGGAAATTTGGGTAAAGGAGACTTTGAGTATTGATGAGTGTAATTATTTGTAGAGCATTCCCCACTGCTTTGTGGGAAACCAAGGATAAGCAGAACCCATGCAATAATTTTTTTTCTCCTCTTTTCCTGGGCATTAAGCACCCCTTTGATAGTTGCCTAAGTCAAACAAATATGTTCCCCTTGTCTGAGCAGTGACTTTCCTGAGGATCAGTAATGCCAGGAAAGCAGGACTGCCCAAAGCAGCAGATAGACAGAAGCTACATGAGGATGTATCTGAGACATTGGTGCCTACCTCCAGGGCTCAGACCCTCTTAGCTTCCCTCTGACCCAAAGCCCTCAATGCCTGGGAATGAGGAGCACAGCACAGGGCACTTCTGTAGCTCCTTTCACAGCACTGAGCCTGGGGAGTTCCTCCAGAGCTCCCTGCAGCTCTCTTGGGAAGGTGCAAACTGCATAAAAAAAAAAAATACATAAATACAACAACCAACCAGAAAGTCAGAGGCAGAACTCCCTTTGGTAACTTGCTGTGCCCAGGTCTTGTTGAGCAGTCAGGTGCTGAAGGAGCAGGTTCCCAGGGTCAAGCCCACAGGTCAGCTCTGTCTGCTGTGTTCACCTTCTCTCTTGATCAACTCCTGGCCCAGAGGCTGAGGAGGGGAAGATGACACAGGGCAAAAGATCTGCCACAACATAGCTGAGACTCTTGGCCTCTGAAAGAGGAAAATCAGCATGCTGAGCAAGCCCAGGGTTGGAGGCTACTGAGGTGTCAAAAGGGCAGGTGTCAGGTAAGTTCAGTACTGAGGAACTTTAGATTGGAAAGAGTTCAGCTGCACAGAAAGAGGGCATCAAACCTGAGCAGCAAATCAAACAGTGCCTCTGCTTTCTTAGAGGAAATTCCCTCAATCCTGCAGAGCTTGGAACATCCGAATGCTCTGCTCATGGCCTCAGTGGCAACTCTGTAGAAAAAGTATTTAAACCCCACAAAAAATCACAGCAGATATCCAAACTGTGTATCTAGCTCCAAATTATCAGCCCACCAAAGAACAAGCTACTTAAATGCAGGGGTTTGCACCTAAAATTAAAGAGTGAAGCAAGACTCATGACTACCTGGGGCTTTTTAGTCTGGAGAGGAGAAGCCTGAGAGGGGATGGAATTAATCTGTACGAATACATGAGGGCTGGGCATCAAGAAGGAAGGGAAAAGCTCTTCTGACTCGTGTCCTGTGATAGGATGAGGGGCAATTGATTCAAGAGGGAGCACAGAATTTCTTTACTGTCAGGGAAAAGAATTTTTCCTTACGTGAGGCAGAATTTCTTTCCTGTAAGGTTACAGAGCCCTGGCCCAGGCTGTCCAGGGAGGCTGTGGAGTCTCCTTCTCTGTCTGGATGCATTTCTGGGTGCCCTGCCCTAATTTTGGTCCTGCTCTGGCAGGGGAGTTGGACTCGATGATTTTCAGAGGTCCCTTCCAAGCCCTGACATGGACCAACCAGAGCATTCCTGCCCGTGGTGCTCAGTATCAGCTGGTTCTCCAGAGAGCTTCCACAGCCCCACTGCACTGACACAAATCACTCAGCAGTGTCTCTGGAAAAGTGTCAGCACCAGAGCTTCTTCTCTAAGGAATGGGACCCCTCAGCAGAACTGTCCTGGGGAAGCTCCCACTGCCCAGCAGTATTGCAGCAGAGTTAAATGTTCTTGTTCCTTGGAATGGGAAAAGAAACTTCCCCCACACACACCCTTGTTCTCTGAAGTTTGTGCAGTTATGGCTTTTTTCTCCTATTTTTCTAATAGTGACATAAAATTGAACAGAAGAAACCCTGAGTGATTGCTTTTGCACCCCACAAAGGAAGACATTTCCTGGCTGGGAGGGCAGCACAGCACAGGAACATATTCCCAGGCTCCATCCTTGGAGGTTTTTCGAGACCTGATCTAAAGAAAATCGTGGCTGAGCTGACTTAGTGCTGGGTGGCAGCACTGCCTGGAGTGGAAGGGTGGAGTAGGTGACATCCAGTGGTCCCTTCCATCCCACATTTATGTGATTCTGTGACTTTTATAAAAAAAAAAAAAAAAAAACAAAAAAAACCAAGAATAAATCTACTTGCTCTGCAGCAAACATCCAATACAATGCAGTTTGATTTTTGCTTTTTTCAGATACACACTCATTTTCAGCAATCTCTCAATTATAAAAGTCAATTTCACAGCCAGTAAACAGTTCATGTATTGATTCTCATCTCCTAAATGCAAGCAGCTCCACAAACAGTATGCTGGTGATGTACTGAGGGCTAAAAGAAATTACTCACATTTTAAAGGGAGAAAAAGCACAAAGCTGCAAATTGACAGCCTCTCTTCTCTACTGGAGCTATAATTTCAAATGTCAAAAACCTCTGACATGCCTTGCAGATTACATCTTTAGGAGAGCCATGCTTCTGTTTAAAAGCTGCAATGAAAGGACTTTTCCCCATTTGGAATTGTAATTTCAGCAAACACTTCAGGCTGCAATCTGAAGCTCTTTCTCTGAGGTCTGGGTTACTCATGCTGCCAAGGAGCTCTGGCTGAGCAGATCTCTGATGGAATTCTGCACCTACACCCAAAATTTCAATAGAAAGGAGGAAGATTTAAAAGTCTAATTGATTAAAAGCCTGTATCAGGACCTGGACTTGTAACAGAATGCTTGCAACCCCAAGCAAGGCTTGAGCTCTGCAAAACCAAGCTCTGAACAACTTCAGCCCCTGGGATTTAAGTCCTGGTGGTTCCCCAAGAGCAATGCAAAGGACCAGGAAGAAATGACTCCTCCTGGAGGGGTTTTCATCTCTGCTCTGTGTTCCAAACCTTCCAGCTCCTCTTCCAGCTGAAGGCAGCCACAAACAGCTGGATTGATACGTTTTTTTACCATTCCTCTCCATTCCAGAAGGGCCTTCTGGGGAAGCAGCCTGTGCACCCCTAAATCCCTGCCTGGGCAGAGCCACCAGAGTTCTTCTCAGGGGCCAGAGTTTAAAACAGCCTCAAAGCTCAACACATTCTCAGCTTAAGGGAGCTGCAGGTATCAGAGGAAATGGCACCCATTTATTTATGCCCAAAGCCTTGTGCTGAAAATCCAAATTAATTATCATTAATTCTGGTGAGACCCCAGTGTGAACACTGCATTCTGCATCCTCAGCACAGACAGGACCTGCTGGAGCAGCTCCAGGGCCACAAAAATGATCAGAGGGAGGGAGCACCCATCTTATGAGAGGGTGGTTCAGATTGGGGAAGAGAAAGCTCTCTTCATTTTTTTTTTTTTTTTTTTTAACAATGAGGATGGTGAAACACTGGAAGAATTTGCACCATCCCCAGAAACATTCAAGGTCAGGTTGAGTGGGGCTCTGAGCAACCTGATTGAATTGAAGATGTCCCTGCTAGATGACCTTTAGATGACCTTTAGAGGTCTGTTAGATCTAGATGACCTTTAAAGGTCTGTTCCAACCCAAACTGGGCTATAATTCTATAATTTTACATGGTTATTGAAAGCCTCACCGTGCATGTTCTGGTCCTTCAGTACAGAGTCCTCAATGGACTTCTCTTAATCATCATCCCACCTCTGATCATGAGGAGAAGATGTGAAGGTTTGATTGTTTCAGGGTTTGATTGTTTCAGGGTTTGGTAACCAGAAAACCAGGTCAGGAGTTCCTCTGCTATCCTCTCACCACTGCAGTGAACTCACTGGTGTCCTTCTCACGTGCAATGTGGTTTTACTCCCTTGTTTTCTCCTTCTCCCTTGCAGAACAGAGATCTTCACAATGGAAAGGTGCTGAGATTTTCTGTAGTGTACTCTGGATTTCCTTCTATTGGGCTGTTTAAGAAAGAACTTATATTCACTTCAGAAGCTATCTCTGGGAGAGCATGTTTAGGATAAAACTTAATTAAGTCTGTCTTTAATGCTGAATAATTAAAGCTCCCATATCTATCTCCAGAGGGCTGGCGTGGAAGAATCTGTGTTTAGCATAATTTTTGTAATTTCTGACATTTAAGCATATTGACATTTTTTCTTTAAAGTAGCCACAGACATATTTAGTCTACTCTGGTCTGCTTGTGGCAAACACTAAATGCCATTTCTCTCAGAGATCCTTTGAAAGTCTGTTAGGAATTAGATATTGCTTGGAGATTTCCTGCCTCCTGCTCTGACAGCTTTTCCTCCACAATTCTCCAGAGCTGTCCAACAATGCTCTCAAGTCTCCATCTGCTTCATCTGCCTTCCCCAAGCCTCAAATCTCTCACATGGGGAAGCCAGGGGCAGATATCTCCATATCTCCAGGTGTATAAGGAACCAAAGGTACAGCTCCCAAAGCATTCCAGGGATTGCAGTGGGTCCTGGAACAGCTCTGTGAGGGATTCTTAATGGAAAAAAAAAAAGATTATTTTCCAAAGATGAAATCCAGGCTGAAACTATCTGCATGCAGTGACTATTCCCAAGGAATATTCCCAAGGAATTGGTAACAGACATTTTTCAGTCACTTTTTACCTCCTGGTCCTCAGCCTGTGCCCAGCACACCAGAGTGGGGGCAGTGGGGTCCTCACCACCCCCTGAAGTTATGGAATGGCTCCTGTGCCATGGATGGAGGGACTCGGATTACCTGATGAAATATTAACAGTTCATGGCAAATGGATGTGCAAGAAGAATGGAAACAAAAGGGTGATCACTCTTATTCCAGGTGGGGCTGTGTGGCTCCCATCTTCTACACACTGCTTGCTTCTTGGTTCAAAGCTCACAGAAGGACTGACAAAAATGAAGATGAGTTTCCAGACAAAGATGGGATGGGAGTTTTGCAACCCTCCTGAGCACACTGGGGCAGTTTCCCTGAAGATCAGTGCAAGATTAGAAATGCACAGAGGGCTTGCTGCTCTCCATAAAACCAAGAGGAAATGGGAAGCTGGTTTAGAGCAGCCACCATTCCCAGCTGGACTCCAGGACCTGGTTCCCCAGAGGTCTCTCAGCTCCATAATTCCACAGCAGAGGAAGCCACTGGAAAAGGTAATTTGATTTGATTGAATGCAATGAGGTGCAGACTCGTGGGCCTGCACTGGAGGGATGTGTGGGGGAGAAGAAAAGGCTGTGGCTGTTGCTAAAGGCTGGGGGAGACTTCTGTCACCCCAGGGGGAGGTCATGGAGCTTTCCCATAGTTTGTTCCACAGAAAAGGCCAGTTAAAATAGGTCATCTCCTGCCATGGGGCACCTGGGGGTACCTCTTGAAATAGGGAAGGAGTTTTATCATCAAAATGTACAGCAGGAAAATTGCCTATGCTGATACATTCCATTAGATCTTTATTTTTTTTGCCTCCAAACCCCCTTTCTCTCATGCCACACTGCACACCAGCCTGTAGAGGTCTGTCCCTTCTTTGTGTTTCACTCCTCAGAGCCTCTGCTTGCACCTCTACAGCCTTAAAGCTCCTGCTCCTCTGTGGGGCTGGGGTGTGCTCAGTGACAGAGAGCACAGGTAGGGACAGCGAGGCTCCAGGAGGAGACTCCTGCTACCCTTTCCTTTTATCTGCCAGGGATATTCACATCCATGGAGAGAGGGTGGTAAATATTGCTCTTACACCATGCTCCAGCCATGGTTCCATCCAATGGACACAGGAAAGGTGGAAGGCACTGGGGAGTGAGCCCCTCCAGACCCCAGGATGTCTGCACTAAAACACTTTGAGCAGCTCTGGGACTGAACCCCTTTCTCCTTCCCCATTTATTTCCACACTTGAGACAAACTGGTTGGAAGTCTTTGTGTCAAACCTGTCAAACCCTGCCTGGCTGAGCATTGCAGAGCCTTGTTTGTGTTTTAGTCTGGTGGATGAGCAACAGCAGAGCCACCCCTGAACCAAACAGGAAAGGTGAAAGTACAGGGGTTGGGCTGCTCCAGCCCCATCCTCCCAGCCCACACCATGGGTGTGTGCATGGAATTCCTGCTCCATGCTCCTGGGAACAGGCACTGTGCACTCCAGCAGCTTCCAGTAAAAGGCTCTGAGGGCTTCAGAGCTCCTGCCATACAAAAGTCCATTGTTCAGCTACAGCACCCCCCTCCCTGCCCTCTCCTTACAAAAGCAGAGATCACAAGAGTGGCATGTTTATCTTAGCAGGGTGTTAAGTCCTACCAACTGAGGCAGAGCTGCTGCTTTGGGATTAGGAATGGATTTACCCCTGGCTAGCCTGCAAGATCCCAAATGCAGGGCAGAGCACATGTAGCAGAGCTCAGGCAGCAGTTTTAAGGAGGGAAATTGTGAATTTCTGAGCTGGACCAGAGAACTTGGTAATGACAGAGTGAAGTGACTTCCTCAGGACATTCCCACTGCTGCAGGCCAGGAAAAGGGGCTGTGTGACAGCCCCAGAAGGGGAACACTTGGGGTGGTGGTAGCTCAGTGACAGAAGGGTCCTGACTGCCCCACAGCGGTCTCTGGAAAGACAATTTAGGACTTGTGTGTCCCATGGGATGGACTGAACAGCAGCAGCAGGAGTTGAGGGGGTGAGAGGCAGGGAGTTCTCTGCACCTTACCAACAAGGCCCAGGCATTCTGCTGGCCTTGCCCCAGCACAGAGCTCCAGCACAAGGCAGGATACTCAGCACAACAGGCTTGAGCCTCTCTGATCCCTCTGCAACGACTTCACCATTGAAAAAAGGGAGGAAACATCTTCATTTTTCCAAGCTGGAATATGCAGACTCTGTCTTCACTCTCCCCTCTCCCTGTCCTTGTGTCTGGGGACAAGCCCATGTCCTCACCACCTCTGGCTCAGTGACATTCCTTGGACATCAGTGCCTTAGGACCAGCTCTGAGAACACCTCTTGCAACTCTTGCCCACATCATGTGGCAGGCCAACCCATAATACTCATCCTTTCTACATCAAGGGATGCTGCTCACCACCATGGAGCTAATCAATTAAAAGCCTCCTAAGACAGAAAATCCTCCTGTGACTCTTCTGGGTGTTTGATTTCTTCTCCTATTGTTGTTAAAGGAACTGCCTGGAGAACACATTTAACCAGCAAAGGGTAAATAGGAAACTGAAAATTAAGAAGCACAAACCTCTCCCAGGATTAGCCTCTGCTGTTATAATCTTTTAAGCAAAGGCTGCCCTCATTTAAAAATAAAACACTGGAAAAAGTAAACACTGGAGAAAACAAACGTTGGCAAGGAAAGCTGATGGGCTGTGGGATGGAGTCAGGAATTTAAGCAGCCTCTCCCAGCTCCCAACTCCGCAGCCTCCTCTGCAAAAGCTGAGCCCAAAAGTCAGTGCAGAGCCCCTGGGGCTCTCTCCATCTTCACCTGGCAGCAGGAATGAGCAGTGTCAGGGGTGACACTCAGCAGGGCCTGCAGAGCCACTGCTGCCTGGTACAGGAGGAAGAGCTCCTCAGCCTTATCAGATCCCCTTGGGAAAAGCTCTGCATTCCTCAGGACCTGGGATAACCCAAAGCTCTGGGTAAGGGCTGAAATGTCTTTGATCAGTCAAAAGGAGAGAGGGAAAAAAGAAAAAGAAATCCACCCCCCTCACCACTATGCTCTGTTTTCTCTCCAACATCTGCTGCTGGGAGGAGGTGGCTGAGCTGGGAGTGATGGATTCCTTCAGAGCAGAAGTGCTGAGCAGATAACCTGAGCAATGCTGTGCTTCAAAAATAGTGCCCAGTTCATGCTCTTGGGTTTCTTTGGTTTTCTTTTTTTAAAGCTGTGCTGGAAAGAGCACTGAACTAAAGGCTTTTGTAACTGAGTGAACTTTGCACTGCCCTTGGGGTTGCCTCTGCCAGAGCAGGTGATCAGGATGCTTTTGTTTAGGGGAAACATTCTTTTCTTCTTCACCTTCCCAGTGATTTTAAATCTCTTTCAAACCCCTGGGAATTTTCTGCCTGTTTCTGAGGAGCCTGAAGCTGAAACCAGCATGTTATCACCAGGTGTGAACTTCCTCACCTGCACATTGGAACCAAAAACGTTTGGGTTTCCAACTGAAGAGTACCACCAGGTTGGTTTGTAAGCCATACAGAGGATAAAAACACTACAAAACAAATTAAATATGATCTAAGTGAACGTGTTTGCCTGCTGAGCATAGCAGTCTGTAAATAAAAGCCAGTATTTCTGTATAGTCTGCAAAATAAAAAGCCTGGACTTATTTATTGCAGTGCCATTAACAATAGGGAATTACAATATCTTGTTTTCTGCATTGTTTCATTCAAGAAGATTAGAAGACACGCACACAAAAGAAAAAAAAAATTAAAATGAAAAGGCACATACTGGAATTTTCTCCAAAGTAGAAACTAGATGTGACCTCCTTAATCTCACAAATAAATTAAAGCTTCCTCCCCTCACCCTCCAGTGTCCCTGTGGGAAGCCAAATTGTGCCATCTAGTGGGATTTAGACCAAGTCTCAGCTGCCCATTCCCAGGAGATCCCACGGCCACCCTCCAGACCCCCTCTACTTCATCAGCCTGACTTCCTAACATGGAATTTTTGGGATTCCACTTTGCTCCCAAGCTCAAATCCCTCCTGTGCTGCAGCTGCAGGAAGGCTCTGCAAACGCTCTGGTTGCCCAGCAAGGGACTTTGTGTGCTCAGAAGGGGAATAATCCAAAGCTGAGCCAGGATGTGCAGGATGGGCAGTGTGCCCCCAACAAACACGTTGTGCAACTTCCCAAGGGCAGGCTCTGAAAACAGGGAAAAGAAGGGAGAACCCAGCAGGGCTGGCTGGCTAGGAGGAAACATTTCATTCCTGGAGCTGGGCAGCACTGACAAGGTAAGATACATCCCACAAAAGCTTGGGTTTGGGTTTTTTTTTTTTCCCAGGGTCTGGAGGAAAGGAGTGGAAGTTGCTTTTTTATCTATCTGCTAAACCCAAGGTTCTCCCTGGCTGCTGAGCTGACGGGAAAGATGGGGGAAGGTATTTTCACTTGGGAAATTTGGAAGATGGGAGGCACAGGCTTCACCACTGTGGTGATTCTGGAGTTTGCCAGGCAGCTGGCAGCCTTGGCTTGCTATGGAGCTGCTGTGTGCAGGCACCACCAAACACACCATCTCCTTCCTAGCTTTGCCTCAGCTAAGCAACAGCCCTAAAACCCCTCTCAGTACAACCTTTTAACCTGTGCCCTTGCTGGATTTGTCTATCTTGATGCCAGACAATTTATTTATTTTTTTCTTCTGTGCTAGTAGTAGGAGAGAGCCATAGAATAATATTAAAACCAGGCCAAGTGGCTTCCATACCTATCTAATAAAACCTGGAAGGTCTCCTTTGGGAGCACTCATTAGTGCCTTGGTCACAAGCAGATAAATGATTAAAAACTCCATGAGGAGTCTTCACTATTGGAAAAAGTAAAGTTCAACCCTCCAATAATTAACCACTCTTTCCTCTGTGACTGCAGTGAGAAGCAACCTGTTCCAACAACACATAAACTATTCTTCTCCAGCTCAAAGCATCCTGTGGAATAATTGGATCAGCTCTGCACTGGCAGAGCTTCGTATGAATCAACATGGAAAGGAATTTTAAAAATGTTTTGATTATTTCTTTTGGATTTTTACTTCTCTTCACTGCATATGGAGGACTCCAGAGTCTACAGGTAAGTGGGGCAGGGATCCAGAAGCTTTTTTGCCTTTTTACAGAACAATCACTCCAGTGGTCTGAGAGCTATTCTGAGCACAGGTTTTATAAACCTAGTCAGATCAGCAATTATTCCTCCCTTTTGAAAGTCTGGGTGAATCAATTACTTCCAGCTCCTGAGGGCTCCAGTGAGCATATTTGGATATTTGGACCTTGGGCTCTGAAGAATTTCGAAATTATTGGACCTGTAGTTTAAAGCAGAGACTCTTCCACACTTGCTAAGTCAGCCCTTCAGTGCAGAGCTGAGGATATTCCTGCCCGAGACAAAATAGGAAGCCAAGAAAAGAGGTTTTCCTTCACTCAGCTTCCTTTTAGAGACAAACTCAAAAAAATTACACAAAGTAATCTAAAGTCTGACTTGTTAAAGCTTTGAGTTTGAGCAATTGTCACCTTGTTCTGTGTCATGTGTTCATAAATGGGCTGTCCTAGGAAGGAAAACCATAAATCCATAACCAGGCTGTTTGGGGGGAAGAAGACAGCAGTAACAATCCCCATCCTCCATGTCTCTCTCTTTCTGCCTCAAGGCACTCTCTGCCACACCACAGTGAATTCTGCCTGTGATCAGATGTGTCTAAATAATTGTGTTTTGCCCCTGCAGAGCAGTCTCCACTCAGAAGAAGGCCTGGGTGTTGCTTCCTTAAGTGTTCTCTATGCTGCCCTCATCTTATCCTCCATGTTCCTCCCTCCAATCCTCATCAAGAAGCTGGGCTGCAAGTGGACCATTGCAGGCTCCATGTGCTGCTACATCACCTTCTCCTTAGGGAACTTCAGTGCTAGCTGGTACAGTTTAAATCCTTTAACTCTCTCTATTGTGTTGGAACAAAATTACTGAGGGGAAAGCTCTTTCATCTTCTCCTTCTCAATTCCTCCTCTACCTCTGCACTGCGGATTTGAAAATTGGGTGCCAAAGGTGCTACCTGCAAGAAATAGGAATAAATAAATCCAGCAGCAGGTGAAGCAGAGAGGTGAGAATGTGAGAAGCTAGAATGAATGCATCCACCTGCCCTCCTGAAGCTGCTTTTCTAACTCACAGGCACAGCAGAGATTTCCCTTCAGAAAAAAAAAATAAAAATACAAGTTTCATTTAAACTCCAGATGACTTTTAGGACTGCTTTGGAAAAGACTGGTAAGGGAAGGCTGTCTGCCAGCCAGTGGCTCTGAGAGGAGAGGATGAGTGAAGATCAGCAGCTCCTGCATTGCCCTTTGGGAGGTGGATGAACAATTTCCCTCTGCTCTCCAGGGGCTGGGGATGCAGCTCTGGAGGAAAGTCACTGCCATCTCTCTTCTGAAGGGCAAGTGCAACTTCATTCTCAGGTACAAGAGGACAGGGCACATGAGCAGCTCAGCCCCAGCCCCTGGCCACAGCTGGGAGTGCTTGCACATCCTAAACCCTCCTTCTTGGTCCCATGTAGTCCATTTCTTGAATCACACAGAGGATAAATCTATTTTCTTTCATGTCTGTTTTTGCCTCTGGCTCTTTGGGCAAATGCTTGTTGTGCCAGTGGATGATAAGTGTGCTAAATCAAGTGTTCTTTGGCAGGTACACCCTAATCCCTACATCTGTGATCCTGGGCTTAGGAGGAGCACCACTCTGGTCTGCCAAATGCACTTACCTCACCATTGCTGGCAATGCATATGCTGAGAAAGCAAAAAGGAGTGGGAAAGACATCATCAACCAATACTTCGGGGTCTTCTTTCTGATATTTCAGTCCTCTGGCATCTGGGGAAATCTGATCTCATCCTTGATATTTAGCCAAGCTTCCAACAAAGGTAAAATATATTTGAAAATCTTGGTGGTGCTTCTCTCTATAAAGATCAGCTGGTTAGAGACAGTTGGAAGGGAGATTTCTGTAGCTGAGCTAGTGACCCTCAATTGCCTTCCCAGGCAGTGGAAACAGGCACCTGAGATGTGGCAGCCCATCTGAAGGCAGGTCCCTGAAATAGCTGGGCTAAACTGCTCTCTGGAAGTGTCTATTTTCTATCAAATCTTCATCTGAAGAAATCTGAGACAAACAGCTCAAAAATAGTCGTCTACAGAATTCCTTTTGGATTCCCCCCAGGGTGCTGTAAAGCCTGCACAGGCTGCTGGCAGTGGCTCTGCCACATCTGACTTCTCTTTCAAGAGGATTAAAGCAAGAGACAAAACACTGCAGCAGCCTTTTTGCAAAGCTCATAGTATTGGATTAATTTGCTGCTAAACATCCAAGGTTTAGTCATGCTGATGCTGGTGCTTGCTGGAAACGAGTGCTTTGCAGAACTGTCAAGCAGCACCAGGAGCAGCTGCTGGCAGGAATCTGCATGCTGGGGCTGCTCTGCTGGATTTCAGGCTCAGACAGGAGCTGCCAACGGAGCTTGAAGAAATCACTCAAGAGTGCTGCCCTCATTTCCCACACTTGTAATTGCTGTAAGCATTAGAAGGGCAGTTGTGAAGATAAATGAACATTTGGACACCACCTCAGAGATGCAAAGTGCTGTGGTGCTCTATCCTTGCAGTCTCCTGAGCCTTCCCAGTCTGTCAGTCAGAACAGGATGGGCTTGGAAGGAGCTCATTCATGTGCCACTGGGAACAGCAAGTTCCTCCTCCTTCTCCTCCTCTTGGGCTCAGTTACCCAGCATGTGCTCAGCTCTGGTGAGGCCACAGCTTGAGTCCTGTGTCCAGTTCTGGGCCCCTCAGCTCAGGAAGGAGATTGAGGTGCTGGAGCAGGTCCAGAGAAGAGCAAGGAGGCTGGGAAGGGATCCAGCACAAGTCCTGTGAGGAAGGGCTGAGGGAGCTGGGGGTGTTGAGGCTGGAGAAGAGGAGGCTCAGGGGAGACCTCATCACTCTCTCCAACTCCCTGAAAGGAGGTTGGAGCCAGGGGGGGGTCAGGCAGATATCAGTAGGATAAGAGGGCACAGACTAAAGAATTTTTTCCTAATATCCAACCTAAACCTCCCCTGGCAGAGCTGCAGCTCTGCCAGGGGAGGTTTAGGTTGGATATTAGGAAAGAATTTCTTTAGGGAGAGGGTGCTCAGGCATTGGAATGGGCTGCCCAGGGAAGGGGTGGATTCTCCATCCCTGGAGATATTTCAAAAGAGCCTGGATGTGGCACTCAGTGCCATGGGCTGGGAACCACGGGGGGAGTGGATCAAGGGTTGGACTTGATGAGCTCTGAGGTCCCTTCCAACCCAGCCAGTTCTAGGATTCTGTGATTCTATGTCCTCTGGGGGCAACTCAAACAGATATTCAGACAAACTTAAAAGTCAGGGAGCTGGCATGAGGTTTTAATCTCTGAATCCATGGGTTTATGGCATGGTAGTTGTTGTTAGCTGTGTTCCTTATGGAGAATCATGCTTCCTATGAACTCAAGCAGCTCCAGATGAAATAGATGAAAGCAGAATTCTCAAGGAAGGTATCAAGCACCCCATGTCTCAGGAGGGAATGGCCATTCTGGTTTCATCTGGAGCTCTGCACAAGCTGCAGCCATTTGACTCTCTCCTGCCTCACAGCACACACCACGTTAAGTGATGTTAATAAGAGGATTAAAATAGTCCTTTTCTATGTTGTAAATCCTTTCCTAGTTTTACATCTGAGGATGTTCCTCTGAACTCTACTGGAACTTTAAATTTTACTTATTTTTTTATCAGTTACATTGGGTTTCAGGAACTGCTGTGCTCCTGGGAGGTGTGCTAGGAGCAGCTCTCAGAGCTTCACAACAGAGACAGAAGTTATCATGTCATAAACTTCCCAGCTGGGTGAGACTCAGCTGTATTCTAGAGACAGCTTCTTGCAGGGGTCTCACTCCTTTTGCTCTCCTCTGAGAGTGCAGCCAAGGTCCCCACCTGTACTCTGCACATACTTAAAACTTGTAATTTCAGTGAGCAGTCAGAAAGATACCAAAATGCATAAAATTCAGGCACATGACATCCCCTTATTGCCTGCACCACTGCATCCAGCCTCAGGAAGACAAACTGCCCCAGGAGGTGATACCACAACAGAAGACAGCAAACAATGCAAATTACAAAACTCATCCTTTCTCACTCATCAATATTGCAAAGTTTTGGGGTTTTTTCCAGAGGAGCCCAGCACACCCTGCCTTGCAGCTTCCCTACCACCAATTGCACGTGCAGCTTCAGCTTCAGGTGATGCATAACCAGAGAGAAAACTCCTTTTCCCCACTCCCACACTCCCTAGTGTGGCCTTTTGCATGTGCTGAGGGTCTGGGTGTTCAAACTGTGCAGTGGTAGCCACTGGCTGGCAGGAAGCAATGGTTTGCTCTGTGTTACTGAGTTTTATCTGATGCTGAACCTGAAGTTGTTTATGACACTGGATAAGCAGCCAATTCCCATCTCAGCAGCTTTGATTGGAATCAGCAGGGAAAAACACAGCAAAAGTAGTTACTCAATAACCCCAGTTGCAAAATTACAGCTGAAGTCCTGTTTAAGCAATCAGTCAAGGTGCAGTGCAGGGCCCTTTGGTGTGCTTGGATCAGGGACACATCCTGCACTGCAAGCACTGAAATAATTCTGGTTTTGATCATCCTTCCCCATGCACAGCTTGTTCAGGCTCATCCTCTGGGTCAGGTTTTTTTCTTTACAAAAAGGGTACTGGGGGAAGTGGGCACAGAGTGTGTCCTTTAACACATGCCCAGCACACCACTGATGGGACTGAACAAAGCAAAGGTCTTGCTCGAAACCCTGCCACAAGTTTCAAGTTCAGGTTCAAGTAATAAAGCCAGGAAAAGCTGATTTTGAGGGAGGCTGCCTTACTGGGTCAATTGTAATTTGAATTTATCAACCCAAAAGATGCCTCGAGGTGGTTTCCATTCCTCTAACACATGCAGAAATTACCTGGAGAGGGATAATGTGCTCTGGCTGTAAGAAGGGAGGTCCAGCAGTTCAGTGGTGATGTAAACTGAGGAACCTGTCTCGTGGCTGTTGTGATTAAGAGGCACCAATGCAGACTGGAACTTGAAACACTGCAAATTGAGCTTGGAATCAGATTTCAGGCTCTGGCTTTAGGCCATGTCTCCATGTAACCATCAATTCAGTTTTCTGTCTCTTGCAACTGGTTCTGTTCAGCCAAATCTTTGCATGCTGAACTGGGATTCTGAAGTTAAACATCTCTGGTCAGGAAGGATTTGAAACCAGGACCAATCACCAAGAACTGGATTCACATTTCTATCCTTACATACAGCCTGCATTAACCTGATCTCTTCCCTCCCCTGCCTTTCGTTTGGTTCTTACTGAAGTAGTGGAACTATCAGAAGAAAACCTGGAATGCTGTGGAGCATACGACTGCACAACTGGTACCAGTAATGCTACTGGGTCAGCAGAACCCTCCAGCTCTTTAATCTACACCCTGCTAGGGATCTACACAGGTAAGGAAGCCCCACCTCCTGTAATGAATATCCCTGATGGGAAACCTACTGCTTGGGAAACCTTCCATGCATTTGCAGATGAAGTTTCCAGCTTCCTCCTTCAATCCAATTTGCTAAAAGGAAATAAGAGATGTGAGAGGTGTAAACAGCTCCTTCCTAAAGAGCTGCTTTGTGCCAGTGCTGTATCAGTTGGGTCTGAAGAAGCAAGACACTCTTTACACCTGGGATAAAGCTGAAGGGGTGACCCCACTGTTTCACCCAAAGTTGGTGCTGCTCTACAGACCAGACCCAGAAGGAAACTCACTTTGCAATGAGAGGATTTCAGCAGTTTATCCAGTTGTGTGTGAGAGAGTTTTAAACTCATGCTCTTCAGGATCAGCAGTAGTCAGCTGGTTTCTGGTGGCACTGGCCAGATTTATGCATGCAAGGGTCCAAGATGCTCCAGCAGCTCAGGTAGTGACACCTGAACTCATCTGGGGCTGCTGGCTGGTGTCCTACCATGCCTAAAGCAGCTTTAGCATGTGAACATCTCTGTAATTAGAGGTGGGCCTGAACCATGGCTGTCAGGACTTGTGATCATTTGGGGTGAGGTTCTTGGGTCCCTGATGAGATTTTCCAGCTTCAGTCAATTCTCAGCCATGCTGCCTGAATCATAAAATCTTAGCATGAAAAGGAGAAGATAAAAAGAAGCACCAGGAGACCTGGCATGTCTCCTGCTCAGTGACTACAGATGCTGCAAACCTTCCTTGCATAAGGCTAGAAAGGAATCAAAGACAGGGGAAGGCTGATGCCCTTGGAAATTAGAAAGACAAAAATAGAGATGCAGAGATTCATCCAGTGAGGAAAGTTCAAAAAGTCTCCAGCTCAAAACAATTTCTTCCCTGGATAAAGAGGGAATATCTGGCAAGGCAACGTGTCACCTTGGCTCTGTTAGAATAGCCTGGCACACAGGTTTGTGCTGAGGCAGACACAGGGAATTGTCACACACTCAGAGCTGTGGTCTGGTCAGTCAGACAAGTGCATGGCAGCAAATCCTCCCCCTTTCCCCAACTCCACTCTGAATTGGTGAGAAAATGCAAAGCAGATCCCCCCCTTCCCTTCCAGAGTGTGCTGGAGCTGCTGCCTTTCTGCTAGAGGCAGGTTTGGCTCACAAGTTTAAATTTAAATTTGATTACTTACATATACAGCACTCCCTTAGGCTTTGCTCATGCAAAATGAATGCAAGCCTTCTGTCTACTGACCCTGCATCTGTGGGGTTTCGTTTTTCGTTTAAGCTCTCAATAAAAGATAAGTCTGTGCCTACCTCAGGGGAAATCAGAGAGCTAAATATTTCATTCACAGTCATTTTTAAAATGTCTCCTCTATTTGGTTGCTGAATACATGTTTTGCCCAGCTTGGGTGGAGACAATAATGGATAACTCGTGTTGTTTAGTTTTCTCAAGGACTGGGGATGTTTCTGTTCCTGTTCATACCACCCACTGTAAAGCCCTGTAGTTACTTCTCTCCTGTATTTGCTCTGACATTTCTGTTAGAATATTTGTCCTGAAAATGTGGATGTCCTGCTCTCACCCACAGAAACCCTGCAATCAGCCCCCAGGCAGTAATGAACACCCTGGCAGAGCCAACAGTGACTTACATCAGGAAGGGTTTACAGAGAAACAGGGCACTGGAGGATACAATTTCATTTTAGGAGGCATGGATCAGAAATAATAAGGAATAATAATTTTTTAAAAGTGGCAATTTCCTGTAAATCTGCTTATGTGCACACAAAGAGGTCACAGCAAAGAGCATGGCCAGCAGCAGAGGTGCACAGGACACAGTGTGGGTGGAGAGGTGCCTGCTGTACTCTGAACTCCACTTGTGCCACGGGGAGATTTCTAATGAGCCAAAGTCAGAGAGGAAAGATAATCATGCTTTGCCTCTAATGAAGCAGTCAGCTGTCAATCTGGGGCTGCTTCTGGTATACCATGAGCCAAAGCTACCTTCTTGATAACAGGGAAAAAAAAAGGGTACAAGCAACAAGCCCAGACTGATAGATTTGTTCATTCTCTGATTAACTACCCCCTGTCTTCTTTCATGTGCTGCTTCTGCTAGGAAATTCTGGGTTCAAAGCTGTAACTTCCATCTTTTTCAAGTCACCCAGAGCTGCTCATCTTTAAACCAGCACATATTCCATCCTCAAAGCATGGCTCCAAGCTAAACAAAAAGAAAAGCACAACACAGACAGGGATCCAAGGCAGCACTTCTGCTCCTGGCCCTTTATTTTCATTCCCATGTATTTGAAAGATCACGAAACCCCCCCAAGCCATGAAAACCTTGGCACTGGAAGTGAATATTCCTCTCTCCTGTTGATTTAAAGCCTTTTGATAGCTCCCCAGGGAGCTGTTTCTCCCCAGCTCCCCATCCCCATGCCCCCTGGCTTGCCCTGAAGGCTGAGCCCTCACCCTCTGCAGCTGTCCCAACACCCAGCTGTGGGGATCTGTGAGCTGCACATCTGTCTGCAGGAGATGTGACCACAGCTCAGACCTCCTCTGTGACACAGAAATGGCCTTTACACTGCAGTGGAATCAGAGGCACCTGCCAAAAACATCCCACAGAGAGCTAAGTGTGGAGTCAGAACAAGAGCAGCAAGCCACTTCCCAGCCTCCCTACAGCATTCCTCTTTTTTTTTTTTTTTTTTCTTTTTTTTTTCTTTCATGAACTTCTTGTTTTGTTTTTGCAGCTAGTGGTGTGCTAGCTGTGTTGCTGATTGTTATATTTCTGGACCAGATCAAATCTGACCAAGCAGAGGCTGAAAAAGAAAGACTAGAGGCACCATCCTTTTGGGCTACGTTCCTAGCAACTTTCCAGCAGCTCAAAGACAAAAGACAGTGCCTGCTAATCCCTCTGACAATGTACAGTGGGTTTGAGCAGGCATTTCTGTCTGGTGATTACACAAAGGTGTGGATGACAATGAAAATGTATTTCTGCCTGAGTTTCTGTGCCTTTTTGCCTCACTGTTGCATCTGATCTATGCTTACTTGTGAAATGAAGATGTTTTCAGTGGCGATTTGTGGTTTGCTAAATCACTGCTTACTTCTGCTCCAATGAACTCTGAGTGACATCTTTAAAAAGGAGAGGCCAGCAGTAAATATGTCCCTTGGAACAGCCTTAAAAAGAACATTGTGGAGAGCTTAACTCACCAGTGGAGGCCAGAGGTACAGGTTCAAACTCTTCAGCTTGTTGTAAATAACAAACTGGGAGGAGAGCCAGAAGTCTGCAAAGCTTTTACATCTTCCTTCTTTCTGCTTTCCTAAGAGTTTCTAGAAATGCAAGTCAGCACACTTGCCACATATTTTATTTGGAGAACCTTTACAGAAAGTCACTGGTGCAACAGCTCCAAGCTCTGATGGACTAAAATGCTCAAAACCACCTCTGCTCCTCCAGTTCCTCTACAAACCCAGACCCACAGCGTGTGTGTTCTCCAGGCAGTCACTGAGAAAGCCTCCAAAGAAAGGGGACAAACTTCCTGAGCTGCTAATTTAACACTTAAGCTTTCAAAACGTGCATTTAAGCACTTGCTGCTGTGTTGGGATGCATTGAAAGGGGCACTCACTCCATGGCCATCTCCATTGCCTGCACATGAGGCTCTCTCCATTTCTTGGGAGCTGCTCTGTACTGACTGCAGTGGCAAGTGGCAACTTTCATCTCTTGGGCTATAAAGGGAAGGGCACAAAATTCTTAATACCACTTCCAAGGCTTTTATTTGCCCAATTTTTCCTCCTGCTTGTTCCTGCTCTGTTTGCATGGCATCAGTCTGACTGGGAACTGGGGTAGGAGTGCTGCAGCTGGAAGGCCAACTGTGTCAGTGTGCCAGGGACTTGTCAGCAAATTCTGTGCTCCTTTGATCTCATCCATGCTGTGACTTTACCAATTACTCAGGCTGAGACCCTTGAACCTTGGCTGTATATTTGCACTGAACAAAAAAAAACCTGTCAACCACTGCCTCTTCTCTTCCAGACATATGTGACCTGTGCCCTGGGGATCCATTACGTGGGTTATGTGATGATCTGCTTTTCAGCTGTCAACTCCCTCTGCTCCCTGCTCTTTGGAAAGATCTCTCAGTTCACGGGTAGAAAACTTCTCTTTGCTCTAGGTATGTAAAGATCCCTTGAAGGGCTGATCCCCTCCTGTAATGGGGCAGCTCCAGTGCTCCCTCTTTTTTCAGGAAGGTGACCATGAGCCAGCAGTGTGCCCAGGTGGCCAAGAAGGCCAATGGCATCCTGGGCTGGCTCAGGAACAGCGTGGCCAGCAGGTCCAGGGAAGGGATTCTGCCCCTGTGCTCAGCCCTGGGGAGGCCACAGCTTGAGTCCTGTGTCCAGTTCTGGGCCCCTCAGCTCAGGAAGGAGATTGAGGTGCTGGAGCAGGTCCAGAGAAGAGCAAGGAGGCTGGGAAGGGATCCAGCACAAGTCCTGTGAGGAAGGGCTGAGGGAGCTGGGGGTGTTGAGGCTGGAGAAGAGGAGGCTCAGGGGAGACCTCATCACTCTCTCCAACTCCCTGAAAGGAGGTTGGAGCCAGGGGGGGGTTGGGCTCTTTTCCCAGGCAACTCTCAGCAAGACAAGAGGGCACAAGAGGTCTCAAGTTGTGCCAGGGGAGGTTTAGGTTGGACATGAGAAAGAATTTCTTTCTGGAGAGGGTGCTCAGCCATTGGAATGGGCTGCCCAGGGAAGGGGTGGATTCTCCATCCCTGGAGATATTTCAAAAGAGCCTGGATGTGGCACTCAGTGCCATGGGCTGGGAACCACGGGGGGAGTGGAGCAAGGGTTGGACTTGATGAGCTCTGAGGTCCCTTCCAACCCAGCCAGTTCTAGGATTCTGTGATTCTATGATTTTGCCTGCACTACAAAGGGAGAGCTCCCAGTCCAGAGTCAATCTGGAGTCAAACTGCATTCATTCACTCATTCAAACTTCACTCAAGAGGGGCAGCAGAGGTAACCATGTCCTGAGGTCAGTGCCTGACACCACTTTGCTGGTGGTGAAGCTCTCCCTGCTTTTGGGGACACTGCCTGCTCAGAAAGTGCCCCCCAGCCCTGGTGCTTGGCAGCTCTAAGGCCACCATCTTACAACTTAAATGCTGAGGCCAAAACGATGCTGGGGAAGGATTTCCCCACTGGGCAGAAACCTCCTCACCTTCATAGAGTGAAAGCAACTGTGAACCTGGTGAGTTTGAACTTGGAATTTAAGCAGCCAGCCTAGGAATTTCAGAATTAATTATTTTTAAGGGTTGGCCTGATGTTCTTTTCACTACTTGCTCAATAGGGAGAAAAATAAAAGCAAGAGTCATGTGCCAGTGTGTCAGTCTAGAATGACTTGAGGCCCTCTGCATGGGTCACTAATTTTCAGGTTGCCATGAGAAGACTTTTGGATATTTAAGAGCCTCTTCCTCTCCAAAAAGCACTGTTCCAATAAATAACAAAGTAAGGGAGGGAGAAAAATACCAAGAAATCTTTTTTTGTCATTTCATTTTGACACCTTACACAACACAGCAACCTGTATTGTTAGAAACTTCCCTGCCTGAGCCACTGGATGTTCCAAAGGAAATTTTAAACATGGGCATGGAAGAAGAAATTTAGGATCCTTTATGCTACAGTTACTAGTTCAGAGATTCTTCTGTACGTGTCTGTCCTAAGTATTTGGCTCGCTGTATGAAACTCAGTTTAGATTTTAAAAAATACCAGATAATAATAGCAATAATAACAAAACCAAACTCTATAGTGTTAGTAATGCAAGACCTCTGAGCCTCTCAGTCCTGTTGAAGTCTGTGTACTCAGCATGTAAAGCTGTTTGTGTGGGGGGAAGAATCAGAACATTCTTCTTTTAAAAAAGAAAGAAAGGATGTGGATACACTGGCACAGGAGTTGGACTCAGTGATCCTGAGGGGATCACATTCTGGGATTCTGCAGCCCCTCTGGATGTTCTTCACTGTCTCCTTGGAAGGAAACTTCTGTCTCAGGAGCAGGAAAGGGGAGCAGAAGGGTGCTTTCTGCCCCTTCCCACATGCCTGATGTGATGACTGCAGATCTTTCAGCAGCCCCATCTCCCACTCAGTGGGCTGAGGATCAGCACCAAGGCTCTCTCAGCTCAGGTCCCTGCTCAGCATTATTCACTGAGCCTGCTTTGTCCTGTACTGCACGTGCTACCAGCTCAGTCAGCACAAAGCTCAGGGAAACAGAAAGATTTTAAAGCCTGCCTTGTGCTCTGCTTGGGGGAAGAATTTGCCAGTGTTATCAAGCACCCTCTGTCCTGCTGGTAAAGGCATTTTTTATTTCTGTTCTTTCTTTCCAAACCAACAGCCACCATCACAAATGCTGCCTGCATAACAGCACTACTGCTGTGGAAACCTCATCCCAAGCAGCTTGCTGTGTTTTTTGTGTTCCCTGCTCTTTGGGGCCTATCTGATGCTGTTTGGCAGACACAAACCAATGGTAAGTCCTGGTGACAGTTAAATTAATTATCCTGAGCTGTAAAAATGTGCATATTTGTACTTATAAAACAACACCAACATAAAAATTATAATGGCTTTAAGACAACATGTAAAAGAAATATGTTAGCTCACTGGAAAGTAGAAGTAAGAATAAGTTGGGAATAAGACTAAAATACTCATTAAGCAGTTTTTTCAAAGATGAAAAGAGAAGAACACTGCAGAAGGTGGTGATGGATATTCAGACCAAATATGCTGGAGGAGTGTAAGTATTTCAAAGACAATTAGAAAGCTTGGAAAAATGATATATTTAGTCTGTCTTTTGCAATAAAGGAGAGCACTCCTGGTAAAAATCAACTCAAAACTCACAAACAAAAGAAGAAAACAATTTTCTAGGAGTTAGAAAAAAAAGTGAAGGAGAGAACCACAGAGAGCAACATTATGCAGCCAAGTAAATCCATGAGTTCTGATTTACTCCATTTCAAAAACCATAATTCAGTGTGGTAAAGCATAAGAAGGCAATAAGAAGGAGCAGAGCCATGAGAGGCTTCCTCTTGAAGGGAGATGAAAAAACCTGCAACTTTAGCCTGGAAAAGTGATGAGTAAGGAAAGCAATCAATAAGACCATGAACAGTACAGAGAACCTGATTAGAAATTTGCTGTTTCTTTTAATAACAGAACTAGTGGCACCAAATAAAGTTACCTTGCAGCAGGCTTCATAGAAATTAAAAAAATAAATATATCACACACTGCTTAATCTAAATATGGAACTCATTGCCCAAAATGTAAATGCTTTTTAAGCTAGAATTACATCACTTCAAAGGGAAAATGTTCTTAGGGGCTATTAAAGCAGAGGCAATCTCCAAATCAGAAGTCTCTGCATCTTTGATTATCAGAGTGAGGAGGGTGTTGGGGGGAGATCCCTGTGCACTGGCCTCATTTCTGACATCCTTAACCTAATATTTTCCACAGGACACAGACTGTTGGACTCCTCATTTGATACATTACAGTTGTTTTGCAATGTTTTATATTTTCCTGCTCTGTGATCCAGTGCAATGCTTCTGTACTGGCAGTTCAGAAAATGAGCTAATGCCAACCCACTTCCAGGAGGGATTATTTTAACTTACCCAACTCACCCAAAACTAGAGGAAGTTCTCTTCTAAAGACAAGACTCTGAAGTGCTGGAGAGGGCAAGAAAGAGCTACAGTCTGGGACCACTTTGAAGTTCAGCCTGCTGGTCACTGTCAGTCACACTCTTTGGGAAGCAGTGGCAGTGAGGCACTTGGGTGCTCTCCCATCTGCTCCCTAATTTTGCCTCTTATTTCAGGAACACTGGTTTGCTCTCAAATTCCCACGTGGCAGATGCCTCAGGAAGATGCCTGGGACAGAACTAGGGGATGGGTCCACCTCAGGGGATGTGTCTTGGCCTCCCTCCTCCTGATCACTTCAGTAGCTGAGATGATCTCACTGGACAGATAAATTATCCTCTTCCTGCTGGAGAGGACAAACACCACAGTCCCTGCCTGGCACTAACAGTGCTCTGCTTTACAGCAGGGGCAGAGTCCTCCCTCTAGACACAAGGAAGGGACCAGACAGACTCCTCCAGCAGCTCCAGCCCATGCCTCTTGGAGAAAAAAAATCAAGCCAAGAGACACCCTTCATCTTCTCTCATCCTAACCCACAGCCTTCAGCCTTTGGCAGGGTTTTAAATCAGTGCTCTCATTACTCAGGTGTGTGAAAGGACCTCATCAGTGAGGATTTGCTGCAAAGCAGTTAATTAATTGTGCAGCCTGGGCTGGGGGGAGGAGGTGTCCCTGCCCATGCAGGGGGTTTGGATTCTGATGATCTTGAAAGTCCCTTCCAACCCAAACCATTTTATGATTCTGTGATTCATTTCCTGCTTCTTCAGCCACAGACTTCCTGACTGCTCCTCAACACTCTTGAGAGCCACATCTTAAAGTCCCACTGGGATAAAGGACCTGCCCTTCATCCTGCTTCTCTTTCTTACTTCCAGACTCTTAATTTCTTTTGGAATCACAGGAGGGTTGAGGTTGGAAGAGACCTCTGGAAGTCACCCAGTCCATCCCCCCTGCTCAAGCAGAGCCCAAAACCAAGGACCATGCCCCAACAGCTTTTGAGACTCCACAACCTCCCTGGACAACCTGTGCCAGTGCTCATTCTTACAGGAAAAGTTGTTCCATGGTGTTCAGAGGGACCCTCCTGTGCTTCAGTCTGTGCCACTCACTTCTCCTGTCACTGGACACCACTGGATCCTTTCTTTTCAGGCATTAAATACAATTTGAGTTGTCTTTTGAGAAAGACATCTCAGGAAGGTCCCTGCATGCCTGAAGAAGAGGCACCTGGTGCCCTCATTAGGCAAAGGGCTGAGTACAGAGGACCCGAGTGGCAGAGAACAAGGCTGGGAAGTGCCTGCAGTTCCCAAATCCCAGAGAGGACACAGAGGATGGACAAAGTTTTGTGCAGTGCTGTGACAAGGCTTCATCACAGCACTGTAACAAACAGATCATCTCCATCCCCAGATTCCTGCAGGATACTTGTGAAAATGTCACCATTTTTTTCTAGCTGAGAAAAAAGTGGTCCTTAATCTTGCACCACTTATTTTTCTATCTGTACTTCCTTCAGCTGTTCCATTGCTCCCAGTTATAAAATTATACAGTTTGCTTTGTCACATTGGCACACTGGAGCCTCAAGTGATGCCATGAAACCTGGACAGAGAGGTGCAGTGACATGAATCCATAATGAGCAGGAACTCCAGCTTGACAAACCCATTTAGGACTAAATCACTTCTCCCCTTCATCAGCCTTACACCAATAAGCATCACACGAGAAATCCCCAGCTCCAAAGGTTATGAGGTGAGATAAAACCTCTGAAGCAGCCCTGGAGCCCGAGCTGTGTGGTCCTTCCTCTGGCAATGACTGCTGCTGGGGCCTCAGCTGCTTAACCACTGTACAAACCCAGGGGCTTTCTGCTGCAAATTCAAGGCTTTTTGGTAATGGTAAATACCCACTCTGCTCTGCTGTGGATAGTTAATATTGGAGTTCCCCCTAGAGGACCTACAGGCTCACAGTAGGTGAGTCACTTCATCTTCTGCAGGGTTCCCAACATGTTTGTGTACGTGTGTGGACACTCCTCATTATTCCAGTGGAAGCTGCTTCATTTCATACTCTGTGGTGCCCTCTCTTATCTAACCTGGGCAGAGATGCTATCATTACTTGGGCAATAACTGCACTCGGGGCATAACACTGGTGTAGCACAGAGTTATTGGGTAGACTGCAGTAAAATAAAGTTCTGTTGGGGCTGAGGATAGGAAGCAGTCTGGATTAATATCCTTGTTATCCTTAGAAAGGGCAAGACTCAGCCTGGAAAACTTACAAACCTGGACCCAAATGATTCCCCAGCAGTCCAGGAGTGCAAAAATCTTTTAAGATAAAGCTGTTTTTTTTTCCTTTCTCTGACACCAGTGCAGGAGGCCTATTTATTTGCAGGAAACACATGGTTTGAGACTTCCCCTTCACTAGCAGAGCCTCTCCTTCCTCCTAGGACTCTATGGGACTTTATTTGAGAAGCACAAGGAGGCTGCCTTTGCCAACTACCGCCTGTGGGAGTCCCTGGGGTTTGTCATTGCCTTTGGTTACAGCCCCAGGCTGCAGGTCCACACCAAACTCTACGTTCTGCTGGCTGTCCTTGCCCTCGCAGCGGTGACGTACGGAGCGGTTGAGCACCTCGAAGAGAGGAGCTCCCCCAGGGCACCTCCTGCTGCTGCTGCTGAGAAGGAAAATGTGGGACCCCTCACCCAGGATACACACATGTAAGCCAAGAAGGGGAGAAAGATGAAGGGAAAAGAGCCTAAAGGCACAGGTTTAAGGCCAGAAAATGCACGTCTCAGGAGTAAAATCTCTTCTGACGTCTCTTCATTTGGCTTCACCCTTCCACGCAGGTGAAGAACTGTTTTCTTTTTTTTTTTTTTTAATTCTTAATAAATGTCAGCAAGACTCATGAAGTCCTCACGTTTCTGTATCAGTGGATCAGACTGAGTACCACAGCTTTACCACCACACCTGAAAAGCCCACAAGCAGCACCAGAAGATGACACTGGGGCTGCTCAGCTGACTGCAGACAGCACACATCATTTCATGGAGCCCCTCTTTGTAAAGATTGTTCTTCTCCTGCATTCCTTCACACTTGCTGCAGGTAATATCAACTTATAAACTGTACATTTACAGTTGCTATCAGAATACCACAAAACCTGCCAACTCCTGAGCCCACCAACCTGCCTCAGGTCAGCAGAAAACCGTGTTTCTGCCCATGTCATCCTTTTTTCCCTTTGGGTTTTCTTGTTCCAATTTCTTTTTTTTTTTCTTTTTTTTTTTTTTTTTCCCCAGTTTGGATTTTTTTTCCAATTTTTTCAATGTTTTCCAATTTTTTTTCAATATCTTTTCCAAGCAGTGACCCCTACCAGGATTTCTCTCATCTCAATTCAACTTCTGTTTGGTTTTATACACACAACATTGTTTCCATATTGGGATTTTTGGGGAGGAGTGCCAGAGTGCAATCACAGGGCATCCTGCAATCCCTACATCTTGATGAGGAAGCACGGAATAGATACCATGATCATTACTGGTAATGCCACCACGCTCAGATCCCATGAAAGAAATTGAAGACAAATGCTGCTCCTATATTAGTACTGCCCCTGGAAATAAAACTTCATACCTAGTTAAGTTGCTGCATGCCATGGAGCTAACATTTGGAACTAATTTTTCTCAATTATCAACCATAAAAGGAGGATGAGGCACCATATGGTGTGACAGCATGATGGAAATCAATAAAACAATTTATACGGGGAAAAAAAAAAATCCCCAAATTGTTATGGCTTTTAAATAACAGTACCTTGCATGCAACTGTACTGTCTAACATTTCTTGCCCCCAAGCCCCTGGACTCCCCTCCAGATTTTACCTGTGTGGCTTCATGGCTTTTCACATCGAAAGCTTCTTTTGAAAAGGCACTGGAATGGGTGCTCAGGGAGGGGTGGATTCTCCATCCCTGCAGGTTTTTAAGAAGAGCCTGGACGTGGCACTCAGTGCCACGGGCTGGGAACCACAGGGGGAGTGGATCAAGGGTTGGAGTTGGTGATCTCAGAGGTCCTTTCCAACCCGGATGATTCTATGGTTCTATAATTCTATGAAAAGTCTCTCTTTCTTCTGGAAGCCTCACACTTCAACCTGGAGGCTGAGGAGAGCAGGTGTAGCCATCTCAATGGACACTGGCTTTGCAGTTTGAAGTTGTAGCCGGGTGAATCCCTCCCCAGTCCTCTGCCTGAAACCATCACGAGCTCTAACCCTGGCAACGGGTAATGAACCCGGGGGTCTCATGGATGCCCCGTGTTCCCTGGTGCCCTCATTTCGAGCTCTGGTTCTCCAGAGGTCCAGGAGGAGAGTCAGACCCCCATGTGCAGCTCGTGTCCCCTTCTCTGGGGATACTCCAAGCCCACCTGGATGCAGTCCTCTGCCATGTGCTCTGGGTGCTTCAGTGGGAGAGCTTGGGCTGGGTGATCTCCAGAGGTCCTTCCCAATCCTTGGAAGTGTGTTATTCCATCACACGCAAAGGGCCACCTCTGCCAAGCAGGAGGAGAGGCAAAAAAAGATGCTGACCCATTTCTTCCAGAACCTTCAGGGACCCATGGTGGATCTCTGCTGAGGACGTGAAGTGCTGGGGAACCCCTGGGCACGCACCCGCCCCCTCAGACAGTCGAATTCAAACAAGTTAATTAAGGAATTGCTTTCACCTGGCACCTAAACTCATGAGCAAGCAGCTGGAGGGGCTCCCACAGGAGCTGGGAGACACAGAGGGCTCAGCCCCTAGGACACCCTCACCCTGTGGGGGGATGTCTGCCTCCAGGAGGCCTCTGGGGGTCCCAGGGCTACCGTGAGCCAGGGCAAGAAGGGAGCCGACAGCTCTACCCCCTCCTGCCGGTCCTCCCATGGCGGTTACCACCAACACCACCTCCTCCCCTCACCGGGGAGCTCCGAGCCAGCGCGCTGGTCACCCCCGGGCATGAGGGAGGGAGGGAGGGACCCAGGACCGTCCCTGCCCTTCCCCATCGCCAAGCAACGGCCCCCGGCTCCTCCTCCCAGCCCCAGGGGGAGAGCCGGGCACTGCCCGGAGCTGGCCGGGAGCGGGATGAGGTAACCGGGGAGACATCGGGGCAGTGCCAGGGACGGGCTGAGGTAACGGGAGGGAGAGCGGGCAGTGTCCGGGACGGGATGAGGTAATGGGAGGGAGGAGAACGGGGCAGTGCCCGGAATGAGCTGAGGTAACGGGAGAGAGATCGGGGCAGTGTCCAGAAGGAGCTGAGGTTACCGGAGGGAGAGCGGGGCAGTGCCCGGAACGGGCTGAGGTTACCGGAGAGAGATCGGAGCAGTGCCCGGAATGAGCTGAGGTAACGGGAGGGAGAGCGGGGACCCCGCCGGGCCTGAGGTGGGATGTGCCTCGGGAAGGTGGTGTTGAGCCTGCCTTGTCCCCAAGATAAAGACAGATCAATTTATAAGTGCCACTATAGGGCACTCAGATCATGCGAAAAGATGGTAGATTTCTAATTTTTTTTAACTTCTTTTTAAAAAAAGCTCGTTTTGGTTTTCTTTTGGTTTTGTTAGGATTTCGAACTTTGAGAAGATCCCAGGAGGTAACATAAGAACCCTGCTCTCCCCGGCAGCAAGGTCCCAGCATCAGGTGGGTGTTCAAGCTGAGCGTGGTCAGAGACAGCCAGAGTGTTTATTTATTTATTTTTGCAGGGTGCAAGGATGCCTGCAGCTGTACAAGTGGGTTCCCAGGTTACTAAGGAAGGGGCTGAACACAGAGCCCGCAGGGAATGCAGGCTCAGGAAGAGATGGGCATTCACCTGGGCACATGTTTGTGCAGAGTGAAATTCCTGCTCATTTAGACCAATCTAATCCTAGAGCACTGTGCCATGTTGCACTTGAAGAGCTTCTGCTTGTGTGATGCAACTTTAGGTGGGTGTTCTTTGTTCCTTAAAATGTTGTACTTTCATTATAGTTTTCTTATAATTATCAGGGAGTTTGACATTTTTAAAATCTAGGCTTGATGAGCCAGTTTCCTGTAAACTGCTGCCTGAATGCCAGGGGTGTGAAAGTTGTTACATTAATACAGCTGACACAAACAAACCACCAAAACAGGCTTCACTGTTCAGAAACTAACAGCTCAATTTAGGGTTAGCTAGTGGAGATGACACCAATTACATAATTTTTTTTCTTCATTTATTAATCCTTGCCC